>NC_092206.1:101580700-101716637 GCF_043381705.1 Parasteatoda tepidariorum
TTAATGACATTTTTTGCTTTCAACTTTTTTCGAGCCCTGATTACAATTCAAAAACGTTAATGGAATAGCACAAGTTTCGCTACAATTTTAAATATGAAAATAAAATTTTCGGGAAAACGAGGAGTTGGCAGCTATGTATATATGTATAATATTTTGAATGACTTTTGAACTAAAGTTTTATTTTACTTATATGCAATCTTAACTATTTGACGTGTAATAAATTTAAAAGGCTAATTAATTAGTTCGTGGATTAGACCGAAAAGGCACCCTTTGGAATAGATCAGTTCAATTACTGGCATATGCCGATGTCATAGGAAGGTCAGAGAGGCCTTTCTGGCTCTTGAAACCTCTGCCACAAGTATGGGCCTTACCGTCAATGAAGATAAAACTAAATTTATGGAATCTCCAGCCACAACTGTAAATCATGATCCTTTATTCATAAATGGTTACACCTTTGAAAAGGTTAATGAATTCAAATACCTTGGAACAATGATCAATGACCAAAACAGCATAAAAACAGAAGTAGACAACAGAATTAAAATGGCAAACAAGTGTTTCTTTGGACTAAGAAAGCAATTAAGATCAAGCCTAATCAGTCAAAAATTAAAATTTATAAGACTCTTATTCTACCTGTATTGCTCTATGCAAGTGAAACATGGACGCTAAACGCAGACACTCAGCATACTCTTGGTGTCTTTGAAAGGAAAATCCTTAGAAATATTTTTGGCCGAGTACAGGAAAGAGGCTGTTGGCGAATCAGATGCAACTTTGAATTATATAGACTCTATGGACAGCCACAGATAGTGCAGGTCATCCGAAGCAATAGATTAAGATGGCTTGGCCATATCTGGAGAGGTCCAGAAAATAATGCAGTCCGAATCGCCACCTTTAAAAATCCTTCGGGCTAGAGGAAGACCTCCAATTAGATGGCTGGATGACACATGCTGGATGACTATTAAAGATAAACAACTGGAAAAAAGTCGCCATGGACAGGAGGCGTTGGAGGCTACGTGTGGTGAAGGCCTGTAAGGGGCTGTCGTGCTGAAGAAGAAGAATTAATTAGTTCAGACGCTATTTAAAGCTATAAATTTGGACACAGGAATGAATAGACCTTCTTTCTTTCCATGTAGAAAATCTGGTCTTAGTAGTTGTGTAAGGAAAACTCTGAAAAGTTTGACCTTTATGATTTTTTGTATTTTATGCATTTTTGACCTTATTTCTGCAAATAATTATTTAGCTCAAACGTATGCATAATAAATATTTAGTTAATTACATAAATATAATATCTGAGCACTGACTAGGTTTTAACACTTTTCTAAAAAAATTTCTCATCGGAGAAACAAATTTATTTTACAGCTGAAGGTGGAATGTGAGCATTATTTAAAAAATGTGTAAGTTTTTAACTATTTAATTTTTAGGGTTGACAGTCCACTGCTCACCCAATTACTCATTTGTTCAAATAGTTGGGGGATTATCTTTGATTTACTCTGTGGTTCTAGATGTTCACTCATTAAATTTGAATTTTCTGCCGTTCATTTTCATAAAAAAAAATGAAAGGCATTGATATAGTCCTAATATGTAAGTGTAAATACATCAGTCCTTCATATTATCCTGCTAAATATATAATTTTTTTTACTATTTCTTTTATCAAATCCATTGTCATTGCAATTTTATGAGTCTGTTATTCATTGCCACAGTTCTTCATGTATATTAAATAACTGTTTGCTGTCTCTAGTCTTCAATCAAAATGAATTTTGATTTTGTTTCTAAATGTGGGCCTTGTTAAATGATTGGTAAAAGTTCTTAACTTAAAATTCTCTATTTCAGAAGAGAAGTTGTGAAACAAGCTGTTGTTGGGGATGTAAGGGAAAAGAAAGCAAAGAAGGGTACTATATTTTGTATTTCCTTTTGTATTTCATTTTTCCTGATGTAGTAATACATAGTTGTTGTATGTATTTTTAGCTGGAAAATTTCTTTGTGCTAAAAGACATCATAGAAGGAAAAAGAAAAAGCTCTACAATTTGAACTACAGTGATGGTACTCTATTCTTTTTTTAATCCTAGAAGTGGTTTTCTTTTTGTGATAAAAGTCACTACATAGCAAATTTATTTTCATTACATGTTATGAGTTATTTTGTATTAAAAAAAAAATATGTGAGAAAAAGGAAAAAGACCAAAACAGAAAAATCTTCCATTGCCAGGATTCTAAATTGGTGACAGTAATAATGACCCAGATTCGTTCCATTTAAATCACAAAATGAGTTGTGAAATTCACTTCTTAAAAGCTTCCTTTTGAAACATTGAAGATCCTTCGTTTAATTAAGATGACTTCTTTACAGAGAAATATTTTTAATGAAGTGCAGGGGAAAATTGAAGCCCAGTAAAAATCTGTTTCATAAATAATGAAATGTAATTTTTTTAAAATTAAATATCTTTTAACCCCTTTCCTTCTCTCTCCCGTGAAAATGACTGGCTGAAGTGTTCAGTAGTAACGGGCCAATAAGAATAAAACTGATTCATTTCTTTTGCCCGGAAAACATTTCATTTCTCATTTTACACGCCTGATGGCAGTACCAGGATATTTTTGAGGTAATTGTAGATAGTTTATTTTAAACTAGTTGCAGCACTAATCAAATACAAAAGCCAAAAATAATAGGCACTTTTATGACCGTTTTCTTGAAAATTAACCGATTGTTAAGGGGTTAAAGGGATTGCTGAATTTCATGTGAATGGATGCCTTTTTAATACGACCCTTTTCGGAATTTGTGAAAGAAGACAATTGTTTTCTGAACTAGAAAAAGTGTGACTTCATCTGGGTAGCTTTTTATTAAAAGTGAATCCCTATTTAAATTATGAATTCTTTATCCATTATAANGATATTTTTGAGGTAATTGTAAATAGTTTATTTTTAACTAGTTGCAGCCCTAATCAAATTATTAATACAAATACAAAAGCCAAAAAAAATAGGCACTTTTATGACCGTTTTCTTGAAAATTAACCGATTGTTATGGGGTTAAAGGGATCGCTGAATTTCATGTGAATGGATGCCTTTTTAATACGACCCTTTTCAGAATTTGTGAAAGAAGACAATTGTTTTCTGAACTAGAAAAAGTGTGACTTCATCTGGGTAGCTTTTTATTAAAAGTGAATCCCTATTTAAATTATGAATTCTTTATCCATTATAAAACAAAAATGGATTTGTACAAATAAAGCTTTCAATTAGGACTGATCTAACAGAAAAGCAAAGATGAATTGTTCATATTTTCTTTGTCAGCTATAAAGAAGAAAAAGAAATTTTTTATATATGTGTTTGAATATAATATTACCTATAAAAAATTTACTCGTGCATTATTTTTTTTCACACTAGAAAATTATGGGTCAGCTCTACCATTTTTGGGATGTTTTAAGAAAAATGCCTGGGCACTATTTTATTTCAACTATTATTGCATTTACATTATTTTCATAAATATATAATTAGGAAAAAAGAACTAATATGCATTCCATTTATTTAGTATGCATTAGACCCTACATTTGTATAGGCAGAACTTCCATGGTTCACCTTCCATGGTACCTGCAATTGCCAGAGAATTTTATTTTAGCTTTAAAAAGCAAGTAATAGTCAGAGAAGGTTAAATGTTTGGTCTAAAGCCTGAAAAATTCCTACATTACACCTAAAAAATAACCTGTTTTAAAATTGGCAGTAACAGTAATCAGTTAGTTATTAAGATTAGAGTTAAATAATTCTAACATCTATTACAATTATTTGTTGTAAAAATTCCACATTTTAGTGAAACTTTTACATGTTTCCATCCTAGTTTAATGACATTTTTTGCTTTCAAATTCTAATATTTGACACTACAAATAAAATAAAAAATTCACAGTTTTCTGGTGAAAAATTGCATGGTTTGGATAAAATAGGGTGAAACATTTAAATTTTCCTAAAAAATGAAGGAATTTTTTTTTCTAAAATTAAGAGGATAGGTTTTTGTTCATTTCAGTGTATGTTGTTGTCAATTTTTTAAAATTTTATCTTTACGTTCTTGCAGGGTATCCGCACACCTGGAAAGTCATGAAAAATCATGGAAGGTCATGAATTTCAGTATTGAACAAAATTTTTCATGAAATGTCATGATTTTTACTACTTTTTTAAAAAAATCATGGAAAGTCATGCATTTAGGTCTCCGAAAAATCTAATTTTTAAAATGGAATCCCCCTCTCAGATTTCATCCTGTTCCAAATATCTGAATTCCTAACAAAATCACCACTCAGTCATATTTTTTTAAAATATAAAATGATTTTATCATGTTCTTTAAAAATTATGGTGTTCTTTCAAAAAATGAAAGAAAAAACATTTTTAGAGCTAATTATTTTTTAAAATTCTGTGATTTAAGAATTTTTATTTTTTTAATTTTATCAATTAAAAATTCTAGTTGAAGCAAACCAGTCATTGGCGAATTTTTTTAATTCCGAAATGAGAAAAGAAAAATTAGGAGTATTTCTTTCCTTTCTGATGAACAAGAAGAGTATCTTCAGAATATAATTTTGCGGGGGAAAAAAGGGGGGGAATTATTTGCTTTTCTATTTCTTTCAACTATTTTATTGTTTTAAGTCTTTCTTGACTCTGTTTTTTAAATTTAAAATCTATAAATATGACGATGCAGAGTATAACAGTTTTGGTTATACCTATCATTTCAATTAATGTTATTATAATACTTTTTTAAATTTATTGTTGCGTTTTTGTCGGAGAAAATAGTAACTTCGTTAAGTCATGAAAAATTCTTGGAATTAGTCATGAATTTGAAAATCTTAAGTGTAGCAGATACCCTGTTCTTGGGTATGAAAAGGTTGAGATATAAAGACTAATATGAGGCAAAATTTGGAAATTCTGCTACTAGCAAAATGTATCATTTTTAACTGTGGTGTTTTCTTTTCAAAAATAGAATGATTCAAAAAACTATTAATAGTAATGCAAGGCATTTCTTTCAAAACTTTTCTCAAAATATAATACACATTACAAGCTTTATTTCTAAAATGAAAAACATTTCTAGAAACAAGTGTGAAATAAAAGGATTTGTAGAATATTCTTAATAATTTCATTAAAAAAATATATATATTTTTTTTAGTGGTGCATTTTCGACAAAAAATTGGCCATCAGCAAACAATTTTCTAATCACCATTTGTTATATCTAGCTGTCCTGGGACCAGTAGTGACATTCATTTTGCTCTAATAACAGGCCTTTTTCTTTTTTTAAATTTATTATAGTAATTTATGTATTTGTATTTTTACAGCTTGTTCATGTTAAATTATTATTCCTGAAGAACTAATTAGTTTCATTGGGTTTTTTGGTTTTTAGAGACAGATACAGACCAGATTCTGACCTATGAAGAAGTGCGGCTCTATTACCCGAGGGCTCACCAGAAGCGACCTCTGGTCTTGATTGGACCCCAGAAAGTGGGCCGGCATGAGCTGAGACAAAGGCTCATGGAAGACACTAATAGATTTGCTGCGGCTGTACCTCGTGAGTATTTTACCCTGCTGCTTACTGTATTTTTTAAAAAAAATTTTATTGAAATTAGCTAACTTCTTATCAATAATAGAAACTGATAAGATTTGATAACATAAATACAAATACATTTACAATATGCATATAAAGATTTAGTGAAATTGAAACAAAAAGGTTTGAAATCAAAACCTCTTGTTTATTTACAATTCTGTTTCATGGAGAATTTCTTATAAAATTTATTATATTATTTAGGATAAAATTGACACTTAAGATTGCACTGACACTTATGCATCGTCCCGCAGTGGACTGATCGTTAAGACACGGTTCTCAGCAGATCACCGAAGTCAAGCATCACTGGCTACGGTCAGTGTGCGGGTGGGTGACCATTTGGATCAGTCTGCGTAGGGACCGAGGGTGTGCGGTATTGGTCCTCGTTAAACTGTTCTACCGTAAAGTGCTCGACTTCGCGTGCAGGTCGTTGGGCTACCGAAGCGGGGGCGGCCATCCTCTCTGCAGATGATCAAAATTGTGATGGCATGCCTTCAGATCATCCTCCATTGATGTTTCCCAGACCGTCGCCAATAGCCCATTGTGCAGCTCTAGTGCGACGTAAATGAACAACACTTATGCATCAATTTCTTCTAGAAAAACAATTTTTTAAAAAAATTAGCAAATCTTTCTGTGAAAAGCTGCAGAATATCAGTAAATATTCTCATTAGACTGGGAAGTAATAAGTTTGCTAAGTATTTAAATACATAAATCAATTAAAAACAGAAGGAAATGTAAAAAAAATTAGATTAAAAAAAAATATCTTATATATATATTTATATCTGTAGATATTATATAGGATAGAGAGACAACTGTCTCTGACGCTTGAACAGGCTGAGGGCCCGAACAAAATTCTTTACATAAAATATAGTGTATTAATGTTTTTTTCAAAAGAAAATGGCATATAATTTATTTATATCCATATAGTAATTGTCACCTTGTATGAAGAGTCTTAAAAAACTCATCAAGAAATACATGCATGGATATATTCATATTTGTATACATGCACCTCATTATTAATTACTGATGCATTAAGAACTGATACATAAAGCCCTATTTGCTTTTGCAAAAATTCTAATATTCTTTCTGGGTAAAGATTAATATTCTTTCAGGGAAATAAAACTTGAGAAAGATTTGTTTGATAGATAAAATTTCATAGAAATGATTTAAACCACTTTTCCTTTTGTTATGATAATCGAATGAACTTGAAGCATTTGTTTTTAATGAAGGAAAAGTATCTCAGGTTATTTCTTTTAATTAGTTTGAGATGTAATGGTCAATCCAACATTTTATGTACATTGCTTTCTTCTTAGCCTGATTACATTTCTATATTCCTTATTTTGTATTTTTTATTATTTTTGTTGTATTCCTCATTATATTAGTATTGACTTGGTACTACTTTTAGCACATTTTTTTTAACAAGATTCCATGATTAGCAAATATTTTAAGAATTCTTAATTTAACTTTGAATATATCCATGTATGTCCGAACAATTTTTTGAGCAGTGAGTTCTTACACTCTCATATTTTGTAGTACAATTTTTTTAACTAATTTATCAAGTAATATAATATTTTTCATAAGATTGAATGATTTCCACAAAAGTATACCTATTGTAATGTTCTATCGATGAAGAAGATCAAAAGCTTTATCCTACGTACATTACTAACTAAATTCTTATGTTAATTTACACCTGTTTGGTTGAATGCGCTGTCTGTTGTCAGGGAGAGGAGCCATCAAATGCAGTACAATTTACATCATAGATAAAAATTTGCATTTTTAAATGAGTGACATTCAACGTAGTTTATTTTTGCGAGATCGGCATTAAAACTATGTCATTCAAATGTGGGTTTAAATAGAGCTCGCTTCCATGCCGATGGCTAATTTCTGTTGTTGCTGTGATTGTCTTGCATCCATCGTCATTTATGAAAAGGAGCTTATTTTTTGTTGAAAGATTTTGCTCCTGTTTTAGTTGTTACTTTTTTGATGATTGACATGCATTGTTGTATCACATTTCTTATTAAAACTATGTTCAAGTCATCCTAAATGTTGTTCTAATTTATATAAAGTTATCACCTGCATCCAGTATATGAACCTTTACATTCTTCTTGTGACGGTTTTCATGCTATTAAAAAAAATGGATAATTTGATTTGTGCATCACAGTATAACCCTGCCAAACTATACTATGTTAATAAAAGTCCCCTGATTTTAAAATGCTGTTTTAATTTTATGCTATAGAGTTTGATTTCATTGGTAACTGTCATTTCTTAGATACTAGTCGAACGAAGAAAGATTCTGAAGTAAATGGTGTTGACTACTTTTTCATCAGCCGGACGCAGTTTGAGGCAGATATTCTGGCCGGTCGCTTCGTGGAGCACGGTGAATACCAGAAGAGTTACTACGGAACGAGCCTCGATGCCATTCGCAGTGTCATCGAAGCCGGAAAGACGTGCGTCCTCAACCTGCATCCTCAAGTGAGTTTCCTTTTCTATCTTATTATTTCTTCGTCCTCTTCTCCTGTGTTCTAAATTTTGTTGCGGATTTTCTTTCTTTAGATAATTTTTAAGAATGTATTACAATGGAAAATTATGCATTTTTACAAGTTTTCTAAATGTATCTTTGCAAGCACATTTAATGTTAGTTAAAATGTTAATGCTAGTAAAAATTGATTTTTTTTTTAAGGAAATTTTTACTTTTGTAGTGTTAAAATATTTTTATATTTTTTAATGCAGAATGATTTTTACATAAATTATATTAAGAACTATTTTAACATATTTTTTAACACACCAGAGTGATTTAAAATACTGTTTATCATTCAATTGGATTTTAAAACTGTATTAAAGCTTATTTTTTGGATTTACATAAAAGTACTCAAATATTTTAATTTCCCTAAATTAAATTTTTTTTTGCATCGAAATATATAAAAAGAAAAACTGAGTGACAGACTATCTTTGGTACTTAACAGAAAACCCTTTTTTTTTCCAGTCTCTGAAGATATTGAAGAAATCTGATTTGATGCCATATGTAGTCTTTATTGCACCACCCTCCCTGGAGAAGCTCAGACAAAATTGTCTCAAAATGGACAATGCAGTGAAGGACGACGAGCTGAAGGACATTATAGAGAAAGCTCGAGAAATGGAGGAGTTCTACGGTCACTACTTTGATCTGGTGCTCATCAATGTGGACCTCGAAAAAACGTACAGCGAACTGCTGCACGAGATCAGCGTCATCGAGAGGGAACCCCAGTGGGTGCCTGCTAGCTGGATTAAAGACGACCCCTCTTAGTTTTATCTGCACTGTTGCCTTAACAACTCTTGTTCTCATTTCATTGGCAAGTCATCTGTGAATGTCATTTCAACGACAACAACCGTTTTAAACTTTATCTGGGCCAAAAACAGTAATCTATTATAAATCTCAATATTTGGCAAAAGAACATTTTAAAGTTTTTAATGTTGTTAACAATTAGCAACAAATATTTTTAAGAAAATATTTTTTGCAGTGAAAAAAATTATTAAAAAAATATATATTTAAGAAAAAATGAAAATTCATTTTCTCGTAAGTGTTAAAATATATTTTAAAATAATTTTTCAGTTCCTGTTATTTTCTCATGGAATGGTCAATGTTAAATTGAAACATTTTCAAAAGTGTCTTTTTGAACTGCTTCCATTGATTATTATGTTTAATGTTGCAAAGATATATTTTGGAAGTTTTTTGTGACATGACCTAGTAATGAGATAATGTATGAAATGTCATTCGTAGGAACGACGACGATTGCCTAAGAAATGATTAGAACCTTTATCTTTTGAGAATTCCTCAATCAAAATAAAAACTCACATTCTGAAGTTTGTGATTGCAATAATTTTTAATACTCACAAAAACATTTTTTTATTACTGTTGCAATGAATTGTGTACATATATATAAATATATATATTTGTAGCTGAATTTTAATAACATATACTGAATGTGTTTTTATATAAATATGTATAGTGTTTACGAGACACTCAGTTGTTATGGGTCACACACACACTCACTGTTTTTGATAATAGACAATCAAACAAGTTTCATTAAAATAGCTTTTGAATAATTTCTAAGACTTTTAACATTCGTTTAAGCAACTTTTTCTGCCTAACTCTATATCTTGATTATGGGATTTAGAGAGAAGATAAATTGGCATGCCTGAAAAGTATTTAATTGTTAAACTTAACTGCTTTTCCCCTTGATAGAAGAGAAACTTTATTTAAATATACAACAGTGTCTTTTAATTTCAGAACTATTGCACAATGTGCTTGCAGTGTATGAATTAATAATGATAAAGCTGCATCTATTTTTGAAGTGATATTTCATTTCTCTAATGTTTTAAGATTTAAACTTTTACATTTTAATGTATTTATGAATGATTCTTTAATATTGTTCTCTCATTACATTTCACTCTAAAGCCGTCTGAACTTCTGATGTGTTATATTTGTTTTATATTTCTTATGATGTTAATGTGTGATTGTCTATCAGTATTATTATTTACTGTTGATTTTTCTGTTTCAATATAATAAATTTAAAGAAAAATGTTTAATACATCTATTATTGATCCCAGCATATATGTTATAATATTTATTGTAAGTTTTAACTCTGTTGTTTCTATACATGGTTAATTTCTCCTGGACTTGCATTCGGCCAGAGTTCTTAAAAGTTATTAGATATTTTTTGGTTATTTCATGTCTTAAAAAAATTACTTTTTGTTCGTTGAATAACTTTTCATTGAACAATGGTGTACTGTGAATGGATCAAAAGGACCGTTTTTGTCCTGGTGTTCAAAATTAAAATGTTTCTAAAATGATTTATCTCCGGAATTCGTAAACAGATTTTGATGAAATTGGTAATGTGTTAATCTAAACACACGAAAAGAAAAAAAATAGACTACCGATACAATGGGATACTCGCAAGTGAAGTAGTGTGGCGTATCTCGAGCCTGATTGGTTGTTAAAATGTGGCTTTGTTCATGTTAGGAACTGTTCTTTTCATTTTATTTAGGATTAACCCATTCAAGATTCAATTCTCTCAAGTGATACATTCTATAATCCTTCACAATGATATTAATTCCTTCAACCTTTATTTCTTACTTAACACAATGCCGTGTAGAGCATAATTTAATTGTGCACAAAGGCTGACAGGTGCACAAAACTAAAATATATCACATGTTACAATAAAATGCGTAAACAAATAATAAATCTAATTAAGAATTATATTTCAACAAATTCAATGCACCATATATGGCGCTGTATTTAATTAACATTCTAACTTAAGTGAAAAAAAACTTTGACATGCCATTTTGTTTATTGACGATCAGCTGGCGTGGATGTCATAGGTGACGTGTGGGTAAGTTTGATCTTTTCAAAGTGCAAGTACCCTATTCCTATGCATGAACATAGTTACAGAAAGGGAATAAAGTAAATGAGTTGTAAGAAACACTTCACAATCAAGACTGTAAATATGGCAGTTTAGCAATTAGCTATCCACTCATCGAACAATGTCATAAAATGTTTGTCTCTCCATTTCAAAAAGTGGAAACAATCACATTAAAAGCAGCCAGTTATGAATTCTATTGACAATAAAATTATATGCACTTTATTACTTAAATGACATTGTAATAAATTTTTGAGGAAAAACTATCTAATGGTGCATGCGTTACTTGAGTGGGACGATTCTCATTCAAGGAAATTGCATTTTTGTTTTTGAAACATTCACATTAAAGTCTAAGAAAATTTTTGTAAATTATTTTAAAGGCAGATTCATACTTAAATCTATTTTTTGTTAAAGTGATTTTGAACTTTATTTCTTCGGACCTTCTCTCTTTCACACCGTAATATAACTTACTCCTATTTGTTAAATATATTATCAAATAACTGTCCCAGTGAAACTTAATTCTCTTATTATTATTTGTGAACATTCTGATACTTATTATAATTTTTGTGTTGCATTTGATAAGTTAAAGTCATGAATGTCACAAATCTGCTTTTATTTTTTTTTGGGGGGGGGAATGATATTTTTTTTAAAATAAAGTATTAAATAATTTGCGATTGATTTCCGTCACCTGAGTTATAAACTGACTCTTATAAAATTGCTGTGGATTAACTTTAAACTTAATTGTTGTCAGAAGTCTGTCTTGTGCTCTCATCTCTTGAGGATTATCCATCTCATTTATCTCTCTCAAAAAAAGAAACATTCACTCTATACCACTGTTGTTGAATTATATTTTGTCAAAATTTACATACATCACATAAATGAGTCAAAATTGGATAAATCTTTCACATTTTTTATGTACTCACAACTCTATTATAATTATGCCTATCTGCAGATCATCCCAAGAAAATTCAGTCTCTCTGTACTAAATGCTGTGTCAAGATCTTTTATATGTCTTGCACAAATATGTATGCAATGGGGTGTAGTCTTTCGAAATGATCAGAAATGAATTCGCTTATTTTTCCCCTCAAGAGGTTAATACACAGGTCAGAAAGTGACAAATTAAATAATGAGTTTATAAGGCCACTCTTTTTTAGTTTCCATATTGTTCACAGATTTCGCCTGTGATGCCATTTAATTCAAAGATTCTATTACACCTTTAGGGAGATTGTCCTACATAAAATTATATTTAAATTTTTATATATATAATAAATATTATAATATTAATACACGTAATGTGTTTTAACTTAAAATTTTTGAACCATTTTGTTGAATAAGCTTAGAAATTTTCAATCAAGGTTAGAAATTTATTTCTAACCTTGAGGCTTTTTGTGTCAGTCCACCCCCACCCCCCATATTAGCAATATTAGTTTAAATATTTTGAAAAGTCTGATAAACAAGTGTTTTTAACTAACTCTATGCGAAATACTGCATTCACAAGGCATATATCTTTTGCAATAATTTGAGTAACATTTCAATTGCTTATTTTTTGAGCTGCTAGGTTTTTTGTTTATAGTTTGTGGAAAAGAGCTCATTTCTTGATATTCCAGAAACTGTTTTGTGCTTTTCAGATATTCTTATATATTTTTAGAACAGTCATTTTCATTCTTTTGATATAAGATTGATACAAAATGGCTTGAAATGAGTAGCAAAAATGTGTTCACTGACATGTGGCTTGTAAATAACAAAACAGCAATAAGCAAATAACAAAAATCCAGACCTAATTCCGTTCTTTTTCTTTGTCGAAATGAACTTTACAGAATTGTTTGAATGGGAAGGCAAACTAGAGGAAAGTTTTTATAGGACGTTTTCAAAAAATTCTAAATCCATCACTCAATCTATTTTAAAACAATAAGTTAATTTGTTATTTTGTAATTTTTAGGGGTAAAAAAGTGACTTACATTAGTATAAAGAATGTGAGAATTTATTGTTTTACTCATTCGGCTATGTCCTGGTCTCAAAAAGTCTGTTTTTTAAAGGTTGGAAAGATTTCTATACATCTGAAAATGCTTTGATTGGAGATGTTTGATGAACATTCTGAAAAACGAAGAGTTTCTGATTTTTAAAAAAAAGTTTACATGTGTGTATAGAACTTGAATGTATACCTCCTTCCGCATTTTTAATTTTAAAAAAACGTCTCTCTTAATAATAACTATAAACGTTGTTATAGTTTTTAGAAATTTTGTTTTGAAATCCACTCAATTCTTAAATGATAAGTTGTTGCAGGAATACATATATGTCACTGGCAAAGGGGAAAAAAATCTGGCATCGTGTGCAAAATTGACTGGTTAAATAGGGAATGATTAAACATCGTTGTATTGTATACAATGACCCATGAGCAAGGTATGAAATATGATTATAGTTCGTTCACCAGGAGTTGGCACTTGATTTCATCACGTGGTATCCGATAATATTTCGCTATTTTTGGGAGAGAGAGAGATGTGAACAATCCTAAACAAGGTTGCTATTTAGCGATCGTATGACAAAAATATTTATTTCCAAATCTTGATGAGCATTTTTTTAACATGTGCATTTTATTTTATAAATTTGATGATTTTTGTCTCTTTTGAGTGAATAGTTGTCCTTTTTGAGATATTTTGCTGGGAAAAGAGCAGTTTTTAATTTTTAAATATATTTAGTTAGCTAAACTAACGAAAGGTATAATAGCTGGTGATAAAGCGAGGTAAGTTACTGAAAAAGAATTCACTGTTTGGCGCGCATTATCGGTTCTCATTTTCAAGTGCGGAGATGTTTCTCCTCTTACTCCCACATTGAAATGAACTCTGCGTCCGAGGAGGTGGAGCCAAGTGCCAACTCCTGGTGAACGACCTATACTTATAATTATGATTTATTGTTAAGTTGAAAGTAGTTTCTTGGTACAAGTTTATGTTTGATTAACCTTTATATTATGAGTGGGGGGGATTTAGCCAGTGCTCATACACAGTTTGAGCATCATTGGCTAAAAACATAGCCTAACACACATGATTGCACAGTTGCGAAAATAATTGCTGAAAAACGTTATTTCATGTGGCCTTAAGAAAGTCACGTTTTTAATTATCTTTAAAGCATAGAAAATTTGTTCTGTCATGTAGGTTTTAAAAAATAGGTTTTCGTTCTTGCACATTCTAGCGCTAAAATTCACTCAACTGACCTAAATTTTTTATTTTATCAATGATATTTACTGTCCTGGAAAATAGATTATTATTTTTCTATTTTTNTTTTTTTTTTGAAAGAGCCTTGGGATTTTTTTTTTTTCTTCAAAATGATGCAACTTTCTTTTTTTTCCTTTGGTTTCTCAGTTGTGAACCAATTTGTAAGAAATGCCCATCAATTTCATATAAATATTTGTAGGATAATATATTATGCATTTAGTAAAATATTTTATTTTCAAAAAAGTCATGCCTTTATTAATTGTATTTCTAGAAAAAAGCTTTTTTGTTAGTGCCTTCAAATGTTCGTGTTGAAGTGTGGAAACGCTATAATTCTCAGTACTTTGTTTCCCTCCTTCAAAATGTTATTTTTTTTTAGCTTAAAAATTCTCTAAATTATATGCACTTAGAAAGGTATATATACTTGAATATTATTATATACGTTTAGAAAAGTTAATTTATTTACATTTCGTTTGAAATTCTTAACATGATTTCGTGCTAAATAAATAAATAGAAAGCGAGGAATGTTATTGTTAAAAAAATTTACGTTTTAACTGTCGTTAAAGCAACAAAAAGAAATTAGTAATAAACAAATAACAATACAAAAAGTAATAAAATATTTACAATTATAAAAGAACAGCATAATGGATGTGATTTTTTTCAAAAAATTGATGAGGTTGCGTTTTTCACCTTGTCCATCTCTGCGGACTATCCATTGTAATGGAATTTAAGAATTACAATCACATGCATTTTACCGAATCGGAATGTGCCGGGTTACACAGAAGAATTTAACTTTTTCAGGCACATAATATTCAATTTTTGCAGAAGAATTTAAACGAAATGTAGTATGTTAATAAGTGCATAAATTTATGACTATCTCTTCATGAGCACTTGTCTAATGAGTTAACTATTTAGTAGTATACTTTTCTATTTAAAAAAAAAATACTTTATTGTAATTTTCTAAAAATGTCTCATCTAATGTGCATTTGGATATTTAAAAATTTTTACCAATGTCTGGGGCGTAGGGGCAGATTCAATTTCTGTGCCCCTTTTTATAAGTCAAACTTCAAAGGTCATACTTTTTGGGATCATTTTTAGCCTGTGTAAATACTGAAATTAAATTTTTAAATACTGCATTTGGTATTGGATTATAAAATGCAGAGTACAAAAAAAAGTAATAATAAAATAAACAAAATGCCTTGAATAACTTATGATTGTATTTTCAAGCACTAAGATTCAATGATTCTAAGAGGTGACCTCAAATATATTCTAATGAGTGCATGCACATAAAAACGTACTGTCTGAATAAACTTCTTTAATTTCTGAACCTCAAAATAGGGATCCAATGGTTTCGTTGGTGGAAAATTTGAACCCCTCAAAGTAAATTCGACTTCTTGTGTATTTCGTCGTCCTCTCTAGAAATTTTTAAGCGACATGAAAAATTTTGCTCACACTTAATAAATTCATTTATCCGATAATCGCATGCACAAAATCGATACATTTTTATTTAAAAGAAGTTGGAAAAATTCTTAAATTGTAAGGCATACACATTTTAAAGAATATCATTTTATTTGGCGAAATACAAAATTTGCTCTAAATCGGTCGATTCTTTCCACTGAAATCAAATTTCTTTTTAAAAGTTCGATTCCTCAGGAACTATTCGACTGATTATGTACATAGGCTAAGATTTTTCAAACTTTAAATGGTGCTTTTTATACTAGCATAACGAAACAACTTCATAAATTTTCATTACATTTGATTAAAAGTATGTATGTTACTAATGTAATTTTTTATCGAATTTGAGATGTTGTTGATTACGTCTTTGATGACTATTAAGCATCAATATAAAAGGCGTTTTATACTCAATGTGTCGCCATTTTGTTCAAAATAGTCTCTGGAAGAAAAAAAATCAATCCAAACTTTCATGAAAATGGACATCCTATTCTGGTAAATCCGACAAAAAAGAAATGGTAAAGGAATGGTGGTATTTAAATTCACTTTCTACTGTGTATAACCTTAGCACTCATAAAAAAAATAACAGACCTTGATTTTGAAAGGGGAAAAATCTGTGCATTAGTTAGGCATACTATTTAATATCAGTTGCACCGTTGTGGATAGAGGGGTTATAGATCTTCTTATCTTAGATAGAGGGGGGGGAAAGTGAATGACTTTTCTGTGTTATAATTTATTGAACTCCTAATCGGATTTAATTCGACGAAAAACAAAACTGATATTTCAAATGTGCTGCTGAAAGGAACCCTAAGCCTTATATTTATTTTTGAAAATTTCCGTGATTGAATTAAAATTATTTTCAATGTACTGTACTAATGGATTTAACGAATGTTTCGCAACAATAATCTCCATTACACAAGTTTTCACTGCATCTTTAGTAAATTGTAAATAAAGGAATGGTGCGTCGAAAATATTTATACATTAATATAAATTCCTGAAAATATTTATACAACTGTTCAGATCGATATTCTAATCGCTTTAGTTCGATTTGTGGATGGTCCTCATATTCAACCAATCAAATTTGGATTATTTTACAAATATTAATTCATAATTTTAAATAAAATACAAAGGCCTAACGAGGGCGATATAACATCATTGCTTAATTTTTTTAGAGAATTGAGACTTTTCAATGAAAACATACAGGGTGCGTAGCGTTTTTAAAAATTGCTTAAAGGTGCTTTTTTTTCTTTTCCAAAAGAAGATATTTTTCTTTACCATGTTGATTTTCGCCACGAAGTATGCTGAAAGACATTGTTCTATTCAACGTTTTCACAATTGATTCAATCCCAATCTATTTCGGCGTACCGTTGGGTCCGTAGCGTATTATCGTTTTACACATTAGATGAAATACTTGCGGATCCGCGTATACTTAACTGAATTCAGTGGGAAGGATTTTTGCCCTGCATTTTACAAGAGATTCTTAATTTCAGGCTTTTTTTAACGAAAAAATTTTCGAATTTTCGCTGATTACGAGGACCAACTGAACGTTGTCAATTTTTTCCTCTAATAGAAATAGAAAATTTTATTTCTCTTGTTAATTTCATCGTTGGTGACGCGTCATCGTCATTGGGGCAAGCTAATGGCCTTCTCGAGATATTCTATTTAGAGATCAGTACCATAATCTTTGGGATCACTCTCTAATTAAATATTTTCATGTGGATCCCCAGAGCATTCAAGAATCCCAAAACTTCATGACCTCAAATTTTCCATCACCCTTTTATTCATTAAATTTACAATTTAATTGAGAATTTTAAGCGTAATATTTTTACTTTGCCGACCAATTGCATAAAATTTTTGTAATTTTTTTATTGTACTTTATTACTTTTTTTTGCTTAATACTTTTTATTATATTATTACTTTTAAAATTTTCATTATTCTTAAGTTGTTTTATGAGATAACTCAATGATATTTAGAGGCAAGATTTTTAAAAAGTATGAAGTGAGGGGCTTTTAATATTTTAAATGCAGCAAAAAAAAATCTTATCTTTAGTTATGTAAAAAAAAAAAATTTGATTTGTTGTTCAAAAAACTTTATTTCATCTCTTAATGATTTTATTTAAAACCAATTGAAATAAAAAATTCAATTATCTCAGATTTGTTTAAAATTAAGAAGGTAGGGTAAAAATGTTTTGTTTCAACGCTCATTGTATTTACATTTTTAAATTATTTAAAACATTTTTAAACATTTCATTAAAGAAATTTAAATACTGGACCAAGTAACAAATAATAATAAACATTTTTAGGGGCCTTTCACTAATTTACATTTGTAATATGAATTTATAATGTTTTTTTTAGTTTGCTTAATTCTTTACATATCTTTATAAATTCGGTATGATCTACAATATTAAACTTGTTAATGTTTTGTGGAATGCTTTTACGAATAACTCTTATTTAAATTTAAAAAATAGCTCGATAACCTTTTTAAATAATAGTTAAATTAATTATAATTTTAAATTAATTATTTTACGTAATTAAATAAAGTAATTATTAATTTAAAAATACAATGAGCCACTTAATATTGAATATCTTTAAAATTGTGTATAAATTGTTTTTATGGTGGCTAATATAATAAAAAAAAAAGAGTTATTTGTCAGAAACTAGTTATTTTATCATGATCATGTTAAGGATATTATTTTGCATCTTGTTAATGTTTTTATGAAGAATTTTCAACAATAGAAAGAAGAAAAATTTTTGATTAGTGCACAGATCCTAAATACAGAGTTGAGATTTTGATGTCAAAAATTGGTTTTTGATTAGTGCACAGATCCTAAATACAGAGTTGAGATTTTGATGTCAAAAACTGGTTTTTGATTTGACATCTTAAAAAACTTGTCGAAAAGTGTCAAAATCTGATAAAAACTGTCAAAAACCTGGGACAAATTTCTTTATTAATATTGGAGTCATTTTATAAGACATTATAAGTTATATTTAGTAATTATAATTTATATTATTGCATCATTTAAAAAAAATGTAGCCAAAATCTTTAAATTATTAATTTGTTTTTCTAAAAGGTTCTCTTAATACAGTGTTTCCCAAAGTGTGGTACGCGTACCCCCAGGGGTACGCGTTCCTATGCAAAACATCTTGCAACAAACGAAAATTTCAAAAATTTTTATTTAAAAACAAAGCTAGCCATGAAAATTACGATTACGTATTTTTCTATTGGCTATTTTTTGCAATTTTTTATTAGTGGTACACAGCGTTACGAAAAATTTAGAAAGGGTGCACAGAAGTCATAAGTTTGGGAAACACTGTCTTAATATATTACAAGTAATAACTATGAGTTGTTAATTATTATGAATCTAAATATTGATTTTAATTATTTATACCACAATTTAGGCAAATTTTTTAGATTAAGTAAAACTAAAGTAGTCGCCAATAATTGTCTGATCTCAATTTATAAAAAAATTATCAGGTTCTGTTAAATGAGGTTTTGGGGGGAAATTCAGGCAGCCAAAGGAAAATTGTCATCCTAAAAAAATTCCTACCAAATTTTTTATTGTTAAAAAATGTGTCACTTTGCAAATTTTTCCTTTTTGAAAAACATTAAATATCAATCTGTGTATCAATAGTTGGAAATCCTTAAGTTTATAAGTGGGACTTGGAATTTAATAAATTATTACTATTTTAACATAATATTTTTTCCAAAAATATTTTTTTTAAATTGTTGTTCTAAAAGAAAAATTTGGGGGGAAATTTCAGTAAAAAAAAGAAGGAATTTTGTAAACTAGGAAATATTAGAGACTGAGAATTTTCTTCACTCCTGTATATATGTACATGACCTTTTTCAATAAATATAATATATTCCTTGATAAGTAAACTAATTGTAATTTACAAAAAATATAAATGCTTGTTTAAATGAGTTAATAATTTTTTAATTCAATCCATTCAAGGGTTTAATTAAGTTACCATCCATATTTAGTTCAGTTATTAGAATAAATTTCCTAATTATATGTTATTTTATAATGTTTCAATAGTTTAGTAGGTCAACGTTCTAGTCTATACAGCTAGCTGAGCATCCATTGAAAGAGCAGTATCAAATTTCGATTTTATTCATACAAAACTGAAAAATGAAGTTGGAGTACTGAGGGCGTTTTTTGTAATTTGCTTGGTTTCTGGAAAGGAGGAGTTAAAATGGAAGTAAATTTGTTTTTGTACTTTATTTTTAATAATTAAGGTGACAAGGGACTTTCAAAGAAGCAAAAATTTGTCAAAAAATCGATATTTTATATTTTTAAAATTTAGGCATTTAACTGAACATTTTGAAAAAAATATTTCTGGAATAAGAGCAAAATTGATGAAGTTATGACCATTTCAGTTTTGACCACACCCCTTTGTTTACCTTTTTTTGAATGCAGGTAACTGTTAAAATTAGTTTAGTTTAAAATTAATTTTAAATTAGTTGAATATTTTGTTAATTTTTTTAAAAAAATTTAAAGTATATAATTATTAAACTAGTTCATTAGACAATATTTATAGGTATTTATATTAAAAACAAGAAATATTTGTTCAGAAGTAAAATTTGCAATGAAAAAGTAGTAAATGTCATTTTTCTCAAAATGTCTTTTTTGACAAATTTACAAATTTCAAACTGTTCCAGCGTAATGAATTTTCATTCTATTGACCTGAGAATTTAATGCTATATATTTATGAATATTATTAACATTTTGTTGGAAAAGTTTTTTGAATTAAGTGAATAGTATTTTTTTTATACATGATATTTTATAGAGGTATCATGATTTTTTCCTAAAAATGTAGGTGTTTTACTGTTTTTTTAATGTTATTTGTTTCTATAATAAAAAAAGTACTTCCAACAATTTTTTCAATATTACCTAATATGTAATATTTTAAGAGAATTTTGTCATTTTGACAAAATTTCAGACGCGAGGAGTAATATAAAAAAACATAAAAAATTGAAAAATTTAAATTTTTTAACTTTTTAAATTTTGAAATATTTTTTTGAAATTTTGTATAAAAGTTGTTTTTAGCAATATAAATGTATCCTGAAAATTTCAAGCAAATCCCTTTATAATTTCAAAAAAAAAAACAAATTTGAAAGCCTTTTGTCGCCTTAAACAAATTAAGGGATTGGATAAATTGCAATTTTACACATTTTTATTCATAAATATTTAATATTTCCTACACCAAAATTTGGGTTTTTGACAGTAATTTTCAAAACATAAAGAGTTTTACGTTAAAATATTTCAAGAACATAAATTGTTGGAACACTTGTAATTTTACGTATATGTTAATTTAATACTTCATATTTATTATAGCCAATAATTATCCTAAATATGGTCAAAGAAAATATCTTAAGTCAAGCCTAATAAAAAGAAAAACAAAAGTGTTACTCTATAAATGTCTTATACGATCGGTGCTTACATACGCATGTGAGACCTGGACAATGACCCGTAGAGATGAAAATATGATAGCTAGATTTGAGAGAAAAATACTGCGAAGCATTTTTGGTGGAATAAGTAAATACGGTACCTGGTTCAGAAGGTCAAACACGGAACCTTACAAAGCATATAAAGGACCTGATGTCATTAAATTTATCAAAATTCAAAGGATTAAATGGGCAGGCCACATTATAAGAATGGAGATAGCAGGACAACCAAAAAAAGTTTTCAGTGCCAGGCCAATAGGTACAAGAAAAAGAGGACGGCCAAACCTAAGATTTTTAGACTGCCTTGAAAAGGATCTTCAAGTTTTAAAGATAATAAACTGGAGAACCTTGGCTAAGGGAAGAATGTCTTGGTATAGGCTTGTTGAGAAGGCTAAGGCCCATCTTGGGCTGCCGTGCCAATGAGAAGAAGAAGAGAATAATTATCCTTATCCCAAACTTTTGGATTTTTGACAATAGTCTAGAGATTTTTTTTTGACATGATGGTTAAAACCGCCAATTGTCAAAAACTTGGCCTAATTATGATACTTTTTTTAAGTGCTTAAAAATATTTTTTGAGTGCTTGAAGAGCGCTTATTTTTTGTTGAAAAATTTGACTACGCACCCCGATATAGTCATTGTTTGAATCTTACAATTGTGGAATTTTTATAAACCTGACCGAAAGAAACAAAACAAAAACAAAATATTTCTCACTAAACCGATCAGTGGTTTGTTCTAGTTGTAAAGATTCTATAAATACAGGACGTCTATAAAATAATACACAATTGATTTCAGTTTCGTGACTTGATTAATTTTTTTATTCAAGTTTCATAAGTTAAGTGACGTTGAATTTTACATTTATTTAAAAGATCTTAGATTGATTCCATCATTAATTTTTTAGCTGCTTTGTACTACAACTCTGCGTTATTAAATGGCCCCTATTTATATCATACTATAAAGTTAATTGACTTTAAACAAATAATAATGATTGCGGCATTTATAAAAGTTGAAATAATTGTAAGTATTGGATAGAAATAAACATGGTTACTACAAGCTTTCATTTAAATGCCTTTCACAACTTTATTGGCCACAACTTTATTAAATGCCTATCACAACTTTATGATGTCTAATCTAATGATTCGCTTACGTTATGTATGTTCCATATTATGTATTGGCAAAAGTAAACACTTTATTATAGTATCATAATTATGGTGTAAATTTTGTTTATTGTCTTTGCACCAATATAAGGAAAATCATCCTTATTCATTATTAAAATTAACAAACACGACCACATTTATAACTTCAAAAACATATATTGACAAAATAAGATATTAGATCATTCCTTTAACAGAGAGGAACAGATTTTCTTTACGCATTCATTTTTTTCCTTAACATTGAAAAGCCTAAAAAAATTCAAATTGTCAATGAATGCGTAATTGCTAAGGGAGGCTTAGGAGCATGAGAAGAGATTCAAAATTTAGATACAGCTAACCCCGCGTTTATTAATAATAAATCTGGCTACAATTTTACCACTCAAAACACCGTAAAAATGTAATATTTTGTGGTTAGAGAAATAAAGCATCTAAAACATGAAGTAAAATTTTGATACTCGATTAATCGCGACTCTGAATATACTTGTAATTGAATTAAAAATTTTAATTGTTAAAAATAGTGCCAATAAAAGTATTTATTAGCTTTTTACAGAATATGATGAAAATGAAATAATTGATTTAATTTAATTATAACTGGATTAAGGATGAGTGAAAATTTTAAATCTATGAAATTAAAGAAATTTTAAAAATTATGGCACCTGTCACTCTCCATATCGCGATAACCCTATCCAAATTTTCTCAATCAGTTTTCTATTTAATCCCCGAACACGATATATTCATGACTCATTCATACGTTATTGTTTTGATTTTTAAAAAATTCTGTCAATTAGAAAAAAAAATGAATATAAGAATTATTAGATTGTTGTAGTTCATTTACGTCGCACTAGAGCTGCACAATGGGCTATTGGCGACGGTCTGGGAAACATCCCTGAGGAAGATCCGAAGACATGCCATCACAATTTTGATCCTCTGCAGAGGGGATGGCACCCCCGCTTCGGTAGCCCGACGACCTGCACGCGAAGTCGAGCACTTTACGGTAGCACAGTTTAACGAGGACCAATACCGCACACCCTCGGTCCCTACGCAGACTGATCCAAGTGGTCACCCACCCGCACACTGACCGTAGCCAGTGATGCTTGACTTCGGTGATCTGCTGGGAACCGTGTCTTAACGATCAGTCCACTGCTGGACTAAGAATTATTAGAAATAAGTTACTTCTAAATTACATGTGTCATAAGAGTTCCCTATTTGGTTGTGGAATCAGAAATCTCGACTCTTTAAATAAAGTTCCTTAGGAGCTGCGAATAGCCAAAGAAATATTACTAATTATTTTGAAAATGTGAAGAAATAAGTTTTTTAATTGTTTAAGGAATATATATCAGACCGTTGAATTCACGGGTCTGTAGCGGCTTCTAACTAAGTTCTGAATTTGTTTTTGGTTTATGCTTAAGCTAAAAATGAATAAAATAAGCTCAAATGTAGTTTTCAAAAAATAAAGTCATAGTTAACGATGAATATGTTTATCAGAGAAACATTTTTAGTCTTGAATTTGGTTATTTTATTTTGAATGGAGAAATACTATGGCAGTTTTTTTTTTATAAATGCATTTTCTTTTTATAATTAATTCAATATAGTGTGGGTTTCTTATTTGAATTTTGCTTTTTTTTTGACATTTTACTTTAATAATTTCATAAAAGTAACCGAAATATTAAGTAAACTTTAGATTATTGGCTGAATATAAATACGTTTCAAAAATCATTACTGGTTAAAAAGGTCCTCTGTGTCCCTGCCACGGAAAATACCTTTTGGGAACCACTGTTAAATGAAGGCATGTTTCAATGTATTTATTTTATTCCCTCTGAGATTGTTCTCACCTTATATTAATGCCATAAGCTGATTGAAAAATCCAACAGTTCCCTGTGCGAAGCATTTTTCTATTCTGCCTGTTAGTTTTTAGTCTAATTAAAACCAAACTTTAATCTAGGTTTCATCAACCTTATGAGTCAGAGGGCCGCATACAGACAAATCCCGTAGGCCACACATCTGCTACGTAATATAATAGTCAAGAAATTTTGTTAGCCGGAGGGAAATGAAAGTTAATTTTGGAGTATGATTTATGAATTCTAATGTGTTTGTATTGTGTTAAAATTTGAATTGATTTTATGCATTTTTGTTGTTGTTTGTAACAAGCAGAATATCATTTTTTAGAGATACTATGAAAAACTGCTGCAAGGAAAGGAAGAAAAAAAAGCTAGTTACATTCTAAAAATTAATTATAAGAGGGGTGAATGCAACTGCTTAGTTTTTTCTGAACAAAATCTGGTGAATCTGAAACAAATCAGGTCAGTTGAACGTAACAGTTGTATGAGAGTCCATTGCAGCAAATCTTGATTAATAATATAATATATTGTTAGTCTATGTGGTCTTGTCATGGTGATTAGAAGACGCTTTTATAATTAGTAGTCTGAAACACAGCGTCAAAATCATAAAAAGGGCTCACTCTGTGTTGGACTCTTTCGGGAAAATCGAATTGTATGTTCACGGGATTTCAGTTTATACGTTTTTAATATTGAAAATGTGCATTATGAATTTTGTAAAACGCTACTTATTTTATTTATCGGAATTCAAAAAAAATTAGTTTGAAGATGTTAATTATTTTATACAATTTAATTTTATTTCCTTTCATTCACTCTACTCTTTGCATTCCATATAATTCTTTTTAGAACTCATATAAAAACACTTTGTAGCTTAAATCTGAACTTGCAATTTTTATTGTGCATTATATATAGTGGAGGGCTTCCAATATGTTAGTGGAATGATAAATAAAGCAATTTTTTTCCATTGAATCTGATTTCATTCATTTTTATTTATTTATTATGCTCATTTTATAAAGCTTTACTTGAAACAATTGTAATGGATTTCTCAAATAAGTTTATGTTACCGAAAGGTTGTATTTGGTTATTTCGATCATTCCAAAGATTTAAAACTAGTTTTCTTCAAATTTTTGGTGTTAAACGAGTGTATCACTCATCATAACTAATTTCTAATACGCATTTGATTTTAAAATGCTGGTTTTAAATAGTGTATAAGTGAGCTGATTCCAAGGTTTGTACACTTGAGTTTTCGTGGATGAAGATAGTAAAAGTCTACAAGTTGTCCGAAAAGCATGGAAAGAATCAGATATCACGAGAGAGCCGTGGTGGCTCAGGAGATAGAGCGCTTCCCTTCCAATGAGGTGAACTGGATTCAATCCAATGGTATCAATTATAATATGGCGAATAATAATATCCCCAAAACGTTATTTTTTCTCCATTTACTTTGCTTTTTAGTAGATAGGATACGTTTTTATTTCAATTAATGCATGTAATCGAACCATAGTGGCTCAGGGCATAGAGCGTTCGCCTTTCAATGAGGTGAACCAGGCTTTAATCCTAGCAATGGCTGGTCGATACGAATTTCGCACCCGACTCGCCTCGACCACAATGCTGACGTAAAATATAATCAGTGGTAGACGGATCAGGGGTTAGAGCCCCTTTGCCGTCAGGCTAACTTTGGCAGATTTCCGTGGTTTTCCTCTCCATGTAATGTAAATGCTGGTCAGTTCCATGAAAAAGTCCCCACAAAGACAAAGACTCGAACCGGGAGTTCTCTTGTCTTCTGGATTGAGTTCAAAATGACAAGGCTACGGAGTTGAACATTAGCAGTCGTATATCCAAAAATTGGGTCGGTTGTTCAACAACGGTTGTACATTAAAATATCACGAGAGAGCTCAGGGGACAGAACCTTGCCTTCCAATAAGGTGAACAGGGTTCGAATACCAGCAATGGCTGGTCGACGCGAATTCCACACCCGGCTCGCACCGATCACAGTGCTGACGTGTAAAAATATTCTCAGAAGGTCGATGGAAACCGAGTCTGGAGCTTCAAATTTTCTCTTATTGAATGCGTCTTTTGAAAACATTTTCAGCTTAAATTTTTGATCCTATGTGTATTTCTTGAGATTTCCATACTCTTTGGACACTTTGTATATAAATGTATCATAAGATATTGATAGACACGCCATTTCAAACTATACAAAGTCGTCACATTCATTCAGGCATATCTGAATACAAATTAAAGTAAGTATACCTGAAAACTTTTCCACTTCTGTTTATAAACTACCCGTTCTTTGTAGAGAGTGAAAAAATAAAGGTAAATAATCTGCGACCACGGCAATGACACAAAACATTTCCATGCTCAATTAATAGAAACTAAATAAATAACAAAATTTTTATTTTTTGGGTGATCCAAATTCCTTCATTCTTTGAAAAGTAAACAATCAACTTTTTGCAGTTCATGGTTATTACGTGGCGTCATTATTCTTTATTTAATAACAATTCTTTATCAATACTTTAAATAATTCTAACATAAAAAAGAAAAACAATAAAAAAGTTACAATTTTAAAGAATAATAAACTCTCACAATTCTCTATTTACAGGGAACATTCAATGTTGTTTGCTTAAAGTGCACCACTTTATTAGATTCTTAATTTCCAAAATGTATATTTCATATAAACTTTCATTTCTCGATGAAAATGTTACAATATATGAATTCAGTGGAAAATATTTTGTATAAAAATGAAAAGTTTGTTTTAATTCAACGCGAAATCGTATGTTAATAACAAAAATATGCTATCAACTCTTCTTCTATCATTTATTAAACTGGCTATTTTCGAATAGCAGTGTCAGAAATTCTTGGAGCAGGACTCAAGGAAATTGACTCATCATTATTTGTTGCCTTTCACAGTGGATCTTTTTTTGTTGAAGTTTATCTCATCCACTAGATTCAGTATCATTTGGCTGCTCGGTTTGTTAAAATTTACCATAATCGATGCAATTTCAATCCGAATAAGTTTTTGTAAAAACCCTATTTCTATTTTAGTTTATTTGGTATTTATTTTCAATGGCATCTATTACCAAAATTATTATGAAGCATCATTAGTGACAATAATAGATTTTTTACGGTTTTCCTTTTCTCCATTCTTATTGACTTTCACTTCATAACTGTAGATTTTATTTCAATTATTGTTGGTTTCAGATTACTAAGTTTTAAAGAAATGTGCTTCAAAAGCTTCACTCTATGAGCAAAATAAATGCGTTTTTATTTTTTTTTCATAGAGTGAAGCTTTTACATAGGGAATTCGTTGTTCAGATAACTTTAGAAATGGTTGTCCTCGCGTGTACCTGACATTACGAATTAACGATAAAGAACGTGCCATGAACTCCTCTTTTAATTATAAAGAGCTGTACAAAAACAAGCATTATATTTTAAATATTTGAAAAAGGGAAAAACATAATCGTCTACATTATAACAATGGCTAATGCTAAACTAGTGAGAAAAATGCATTTTTCAGACATTTCTTCCAAAAGGGCTGATTGAAATGTTTGAACGATTTTAAGAAGGGCAACTAAAATTGCCTGCTGCCTTTATTTTTGGGACCCTAGCGCAGGCGGTTCAAGAAATGTAAGAGGGACACACACGGAAAAACTCTTCCTCTTACTATTATCGGTAAAAGAAAGGACTTTATTTTATTCAGTTCTTAAAGGAAGAAGAATTTTTCCGTCGATATTCAGCCATGAGAAGCAGGATAAATATTAAATAAATAAGTTCAAAAAGAGTGAATAGGAAAGATTCTATGAAAATTCTTTTGGGATTTAAGAAACGATACAACCTGTTTAAACAAAAAGAACGAAATTCGTGTTTTAGAAAGAAGATGATTACCAATTCAACTCGATTATTAGTCACATTATTTTACTCTTGTTTTTGTACAAACAAGAGTTCGTGTTTGTTTCTTGAGTCTTTACAATGATTCATTCTATGACTCTCATGTTTATGAATGGCAGCCAGTCCACATGTCGTGGTCATTTATTTCATTAAGTTTTTGTCTTTAAATGTTCCACTTGTTTTTGTACAATTTTCAAGAAGCGATTAATGTCTTTATTCAGCATGGCCGATTCAGTCTCCGTGGCCATAATGATACGCGAGAGATTGTTAGCGATAGAGTTGAGTTGTCTGATCTTGGTGCCCGTGATGATTCTGGAGTCAAAAATCCGCTTCCAAGCTCCAGTCATGTAATAGAGAGATGTTACAAGTAGAAGAACAGTCGCCGAGTAGAGGGGAAGCAACAGACTTCCACGCATTCCTTTAATTCATATTTTTTTGAATGTCTTCTTCTTTTGTCTAAAAGGATTAGAATAAAAAAAGTTTTGAGGGCAACACCTACTAGAAAAGAGAATAATTATAAGTTTCAAAACTCATTATTGGTTTAAAAATTTTTTTTCAAACTCTCGGAATTCATGCGACCCTCCCACGGAACCATAGAGTTCCGCGGAACACTTTTTGGGAACCGCTGCTTTAGTAGACGGAGTGCTGTAACATCTTTCATATCACCCCCCCCCAAGTGCAGTTTAGTAGTGCGAAAGTCGACTCCATTCTTAATTTTCCCCACTGTGCGCAGTTATGTACGTTCCTTCGGACTACTGAAAAGGTTCGTGCAAAGGCCTTCTCTTTTCCAGGAGGTGTTGCGCAGGACTTATTATTATCAATAATAAAAATAAAATTATCAATTATTCTGAATATTTTATAATATTCTGATAATTACTTTGTTTCTAACTTGTTTTCTTAAAGTTTTTTCCATTTAGAAATGTTCATCCTATTTCGAGAAATGTTTCAAATGAAATGCCATCATTTTATTAATACTAACAGTTTTTTTTTTTTTTTTAATCCTTTAAAAAAAGAGGCCAGCTGCAAGATTTCCTATAGGTTTAATATTTGTTTCATCAACGCTTTGAAATCAGGCATAAATACACACCATTTTTAGAATTCCTAAATGTTTACCCATTTCTTCCATATTTTCTATTTACCTGTCATGATTGTATATGACCTGAAATTATTTCATCCGTCATTATTGTCTCATTCTCAGACCCCATTTTAAAATGTCCTTTGAGCGTGCTCGGACATGATCACCAGCCCTCAAACTTGTTTTCTGATCTCTCTTACGCAATTCGCTTTTCTCAACACTGGTTACTTACGTATTTTGTTTACAAAAACGGTGGTATACTCTTTGTGAAATAAAGTTTTTAAAACATAAAACTTTATGCAGCATCCGGTGAAACCTTGTTACTGTGAATGACTGAAATGGGTGACATTTGACAATCACATGGTGACGTTTGGTAAATGTTCGAAATTTATACTAGATCTAGTGAAGTGCTCGATATACATTTGCCCGGTACTCCGAAAACTGATGTTTCTCCTAATCTGTCCTCAGCAGATATTAAAATATCGAATATAATATCAGCGATTAAATTAATATCCAGTCGGATATAACAAATATTTCGGACATTCAGCAAAGCGACTTTGTTGACTTTCACCAGTGAAAGTCGACATTTTCCTGATTTCGGTCATTCATGGTAACATATGTACAGTTCGATTCTATTCCGTTCCTATAATCATCCCACTTATGGTTAGGTACCTAATTACCACAATTAATTATGCATCTCCGTTGTCAGTAATAGTGTGCTGATATTTTTTTTAAGAAACGCAATAATTTCTCTTAAAATGCGTATGATATATAATGGTTGGGAAATAAGGAAAATTTTGCTGAATATTAGTTAGCCATCACCGTTCATTTTTTTAAAGCTAATTATTGACAAAGGGGGACTAAAATGACTTCACAAAGTGGTAAAATGAAAATTTTGATTTAATAATTAAGCTACACTATTCAACATAAGTCTCAAAAGAGTAGACTATTCTGAAAAATTTAGAAACACGAAATGACTGCTTTAAAAGAAATTATTAGTGCAAAAGGCTTCTTTATGAATTTTAGATCGAAATCAATAAAAATGGAGTATTTTAAAAACGAAATAAAATGTAAGTACAGCTAATTCTTTGCCATTCAGGTGTAAGCAACTTAGTTTTAAAAAAGTTGTTTTACTGGATGACTCCACTGACGATGCACATTAGCCTGTTTAGGTATGTCACTTATAGGTATTACTTTGCTTCTCATGCTTATGACTGCTTATTCACTTGATATTTCCGTTTTTGCTGCCAACGGGCGGTTCTCTTAAAAATATATATGTAATGGCGAAAGACCGAAATCGGTGGTTGTTGACTTTCACCGGTGAATGTCGACAAACACCAAATACTTCGGTGAAAGATCGAATATTTCATTACATTCTTGTACATTCGGACCCTCACCGTTGTATGTCGACAATCACAGATATGCTTTGGTGAATGTCCGAAATATTTATTACATTCGATTTGATATGAATTTATTCGTGGATATAATTACATTTATTCGATATTTTAACCCTACACTGATGTTTTTTTAAGGTTAAGTGCGACTGCCCGGTATACATTTGCCCGATACTCCAAACACTGATGTTTCTTCTATACTATCGTCAGTAAGAATTAAAATATAGAATAGATATAAATATATCAAGTAAATATAATAATATTAACGAATAAATTAATATAAAATTGGATATAACAAATATTTCGGACATTCACCAAAGCGACTATGTGATTGTTGACATTCACCGGTGAGAATCAGAAATAAGGGTATTGAGCAAATATTTCGGACATACACCAAGCGACTACGTGAATGTTGACATTCACAGGTGAATGTAGACATTCTCCAGATTTCGGTGTTTCACCGTAACATGTACATAAGCGTCAGTATATTTAATATAAACACTCTGCCAAATGCAGACAATGGAATCTCAATCAAGAGATTATTTCGCAAATTAAACACTTCAATTCAAAATTAAAAGAGACATTACGTGCTCGTTATGCATCGTCGTCCAGTAATCTGGAATTGTTAAGTAACCCATCTGATAAATAAATAAAGGTTTGCATAGAAGCCGCTACCTTCATTTACATTCTGCGTGTCAGACAGTTTGGTCACGCTCACGTGATGTGTTAGAAGGTAAAAGAAAAACCAATTACCAAGATTGATTTCAGGGCGAGCGAAGCGTGGTAAATGGTAACCGTCCTCCAAACTGGACGTTTTTCGGACTTACGGCGATGGGACATTGTCGAACATTATGAACATCGATCCATGTTTAATTTGATTGTTGATTGATAACTATGGTCACGATCTCGGCCACAATGAAGAATATTTATTAGAATGGATCGTTAAAAAGAGTTATTCTTCTTCATCCAAAGCTTTATAAAAGAATAGTTAATATAGAGTTGCAGCAGGAAAAAAAAATACTGCATTTTTTTCTCTCGATAGTTTAATTGCGAGTGCCGAAAATCGTATGTTGAAGCTAAAGTACGCACAATTCTTAATTGGAACTTTACACGCAAGTTCCAATTAAGAATTACAAGTAAGAATTAGTAAACACTAGTGAAGAAATTGTGATGCTAGTCTTTTCCATCAAAAATGCGCAGTTTGTGCATTTTAATAATTTTTCTTCATAATATAGAATTATTATAAATATTTTATAATATTCAGAAAATTATTTCATTTCTCTCTATTTCTTAACATTTTTCTAAAATGAAGACCTTCTTGAACACCTTAAAATATTTATCCTATTACCCATAAAATGTTTATCAATTAAAATGCCTTACATTATTTATATTAATAATATGGATGAAATATAATCGTTTTTGAAAAGTGGCCATCATAAAAAATACTACAACTGGCCTGTAACAAAATTTCCTAATTTTCTCTACATTCAAGCGCTTGATTTTATGATGGATCCGATTTTCCTCGTTGAACAAAACTCGTCATAAAGTGTTTTTGTCTAAATTAATATAAATGTCTCACTTAAATAACACTGTATTGAAACTGTTTTTTCCATTTGAATGAATTTAAGAAAAATAGATAAGCAGTAAGTGAAGTAAGCTTTATGTAAGAAGCAGTGTGTTTTTCTCCCAAATAATCTCTATTTTTAAGAAATGATCTACTATTTTAATCCAAAAGCTGATATTCTTTTATACTAAGTTACAATAATCATTACTTATCTACTTAAGATATTAGTATTCATCAAAGCAAAGTATTTATTCAGTTATTTAGATGTTATCCATTTTTAAACATACCATCAGTTTATTTAAAATCGTACATACCGATCTCTTAGGTGGAGGGAAAGTAAGCATTTCAATACCTTATGACACTTTAGATCAGTACAAAATTATTCCATTTCACGGTGATTAGATAAAATGTTGCAAAAGAAAATTAGCTCTTCTTATTATAGAGACGTTCTTGCTTAAAAGAAAAGAAAGAAAAAATAAACGAATCATGTGAAAAAGTACGATAGACAAAATAACTAAAATAGGCCCTGAAGATTCTAGAATAGTATTTCTAATTTATGAAAATGTTTTATGTAAAATCAAATTAGAGGCATTAGCTTTAGATAGTGGTCACCATTAGATAATACCATGAAGTCAATTGTTTTGGTACTAATAATTTACGAATTGTAAGAGGTAAGAGGTAAAAGATCGATTTTGTGGCAAACGATACAGGACGGGTATTCCAAATCAGCGGCGGGTTTTCGTCACCTGATCATCGAAAGACATCGTCTTCACAGAACCCTTTTGCGGTAGTATATCTGCTCCGTGGTCGTATATCCATCATCCCCTTCATTGTCAATTATGGAAGTGAAGGCTGGTGACCTTGATTCATTCATTGATTAAACCCAATCATTTGAAGATTGGCACTTAGTACAGGAAAATACGATCGTTAGAATAAAAGTTACTCAGGCTGATTTTTTTGTTTTTGTTTTTCTGACTTGTAGTATTATTAAAAAAGTTTAGTATTCATTTAACTTCTTCAGCATCCCTTCACGTGGTGAATAAAAAATCGTATAATATGAAAATATTTTCTTAAAGATGTTTTCAGGCGTTTTAACATCAACATTTTTAGCAAATTTTTAAAAAAAATATTAAGAAAAAATCTGCATAAGAAAATAGAATGAAGGTGTGATTATCATATTTCAGTTGTTTCATTGTAGCATTTTATGTTTTAAAGTCATTGACATAAGTGACTCCATAAAAAGGCAAAAGTTATCCCAGATAAACGCTTACAACAACTTTTGTTTTGAGACAGGATCTGAGAAAATGTTGAATACTTTTAGAAGTTCTGAGAAAGGTGTCATAAAATACATTTTCATGTTTTTTTTATGTCAATTTATTAGCTCTACCCATTATTTAATTTAAAACACTTTTTTTACTTTTTAATTTTATGAAAATTTCAGGACGCAATCGTGGTAGACCCATTCCTTCAATCTTTATTCTTTTGTAAACATTACTTTGCCCTCCCATCTCAAAAAAAAAGGAGAAAAAAATTCACACACATAACTGACAAGTTTTTCTGCTAAACAAACAACGTATTTATTTTTTTCTTAATTATTCATTAAATTGTTCTTTTATCATTCTTTTATCACTGAACCAATTCAACTTTAGAATAAATAAATAAAAACATTTGAATGAGGTGGTAAAGATGAAATCAAAAATTGAGATGAAACGTTGGAAAATTTTATAACTTATTGTATTATTTTAATCTTAAATCCCGATAAAATATAATTTTTGCTTTAATATTGTTCATCATTTCTTGGGAAACAAACCAAACTTTTGTTTTCCAATTCTATCTCAGTTTATTTATTACGAAACGAAAATTGGATAGAAGCACAGTCATCTGATATAATTATAACTCTGCATAATTAATATCGTTTTGGCTGATGTATTTTTTACCTTTGGCGTGTTTTATGACTTACGCGCCTTACTCTCTCTTGACAGAATTAAAAGAAATATGGTATTATTTTGCAGGGAATTTTTAAATGATTAATTATCGTATTATGTTTGTTGTAGTATTAGAAAAGATGAAAATGTTTTTTAATTCTACTTCCTGCGTGCTTTGCTCACCAAGCGTTGCGTCTTTGCTCTTTCCTCCCTTAAAAGTCGATATCTTAAAAAAAAATCATTTTGCTTAGTTGTTAATTAAGATGATTAAAAATGAAGTCAAAATGGTGAGTTCATAATATTAACAAAATTTCTTTCATAAAATCATTCACATAATTGTATAATCTTATATAATTATGTATAATATTTTTATGAAAGAAATATTTTGTTAATATCGTTGTCTGTGAGCTTTTTAGTCTGGGCATAACTCGAAATGTTTGTTTAAGAAAATGAACACACCATTTTGACTTCCTTTTTAAATCTTCGCTTATGAAAACAGTTCTGCCTTTGAAGAATAAACATATAGGTCCAAATAAATTCGTTTTGCAATGTCGTTCATTTATCTAAATCATTTCGTACATTTCTTTTAAATGAGTCTTTTTTTTTAAAAAAACTTAAAAGGTTGTTTTTAAAAGGTTTTCACGGTTCCTATAACTTTATAATAGTGACATCGTGCGATCGTCCAGTGTTCTGAACACGAAGATATCATCTGAAAAGTTGTATTATACCTCCGATCACGAAGTCTGGAACTTTATCTCGTCATCCTGATGCTTAGTGTTTAAATAAGTAAGAACGAAATTCCTTGTTTAGTTGTTAAATTTAGGTTGAAAAGGCGCATTTGTCCATTTTCTTAAATACGCATTTTGAGTCGTACCCATTTCTTAAACACACATTAACGAAATGGACGATTACCTGGATTTGAAGAACAACCCACTGAACTGGGGCGTTTTTTAATAGTCTCACTTCTTTTGCTCATACTGTATCATAGAAGGTTATCTTTATGTGTTGTAAACAAAATAGATTACTTCTTATTGTGTTTATAAAGGAAATAAAAGTTTATAAAAGAGAATAGCCTTTTCAGTCTATCCATTCTGTAATTATATTTCAATACCTTAAAGTAAAGTTCAATACCTTAATTCTTGAACGCATACTCAAATCTTAATTTTTTTTTATACCATTGCATTTCTTCAACATTTTCCACACACTTTCGTCATTTTAAGTTTCTAAGTCTGATAGTATTTTAAGTAGCAAAATAAAATGAAACGCAGAACAAAAAGATGCGAGAAAAATTCTCTAAAAAAATCACTTAAAACGACAATCACTCTTAAACAAATTGAAATTTCAAGAAAAAGAAGAAGAAAAAAAACTGAGTTTAGTTCATAAATGAAAATGGCTCTTTCAAACTCTGTAGTTGTATTCCTGCAAGTCAGCGCTTCAATGATGCTCACCATTTAATGGATCGATTGTTATTTCTATTTTTTTTTTATTCCTTCGTACTCCTTACCCCACATACCTGATTTCATTTTAATTTTCTAAGTCTTACGGTTCTTTTTTTTTACATTAAAATAAAATGTAACGAAAAGTTGAACACATAAAGAAGTGGCGGATCAGGAAGATATCCGAAGTGTCATTTGCCAATTGGTCTGAATATTTTTTTTTCCATATAGTTTTCTCAGAATTGGACATATATCGTATATTTTGTCTATTTTGAAGGAGTTAAGCTATAAATTATCGAAAACTACAATTTTTAGCTTGAATACTCTCAAACGAAAAGCATTTTTCACTGTAAAAGGTTGCTTTTACTTAAGATTTTTCCGAAACTTTAGAAGCGTCTATAAAAGAATTTTACAACATTTTTCAGGATATCATTTTGTTTATGGAATTAGAGCTTCAACGAGAAATCTTATGAAATGTGTCATTATTATTATTTAAGTGTCTTTAAACCAGCTACGAACATTTTGCGGAAACAGATTGTAAGCTATGGGAACAGAAACATAAGGAATATAATTGTGATATGATAACGCAAGAATGCAACTATTGAAGAAATGGATAATAGAAAACATTGCATATTAGTAAGTTTAAATGATCATCCGCAACTATTATTTTTAATTAAATGATAAATAAATAGGTTGAATGAGAAGTAAAAATTTTGTTTGTTCTGTACAAGCTACTGTCTTTTTTTTCCCTTCTTTTTTTTAAAAACTAGCAAGAGAAACTGAAGAAAAGATAATTCACTTCAAATGAGTTGAAGAAAAAATAAAAGAAAATCTGTATTCGAATGAATGAGAAGCACGACAGCTGTATTAATGTCGATAAGGTTTGAAAAAAAGAATCTTGTTTAATCATCTTTTGAATTTAGACAGAATAGAATATGTGTTCTATTGCCATGGAAACTTTTTGTTGTAATTATTATTTTGAAAGAGGACTAAAGTTTAGGAGAAAAGAAACATGTTATTGACAGAATCTGAATTGTAATAACATTTATTTTATAAATAAAATGCCTCTGTTTGAGGAAATCGCACAAAATAGGAATTCTTCTCTTTGTAGTAGTACTTTATTTGCGTCGAGCAATGAGCTATTGGCGACGGTCTTGAGAACTTTCCTGAGGATGATCCAAAGACATATTATCCAAATTTTGGTAGCCAGACGATCAGTGCAAAAAGTCTAGTTCTCTACGATTTAATAGTTTAACAAGGACCAATACCGCACACCCTCTGTCTTTTCGCAGACTGATCAAAGGGTTTACCCAGCGTATCTGGGGATGCTTGACTTCGCGCATCAGTCTGAATAAGGATTATTAGAAAAGCCTTTAAATTTCAACCCTGTAAAAACAGGTTTTGATATTTTGTACTCCGGTCTTCTTGATAGTGATAACAACAATTTTCTCGAACCCATTCCGATTGTCTTATTTTTTTCTTCGCTAACACAAACTGATTTTGGATCTGAAAATTTGATATTAAAAGCAATCACCATCTTGCATTCCTTTTAAATGCTAGAAAAGGAATTTAGATATTTATAAGGGATAGCTGGTTATTTCTTGGGAGAAAGACGAGACCACTTCATCTTAAACTTCTTTAAATAACTAAAAATTTTAATGTCCTAAAACAATTGAATAACCAATAATCCATTTGATGCAAATGAAGATACCGATTCATTTATTTGTTTTGTATAGTTTGAAAGTTAACTCTTTATAGTACGTTAAAAATTCAAAACATTCCGTTTATTTATTTACTTTCTTCTTTTATCCCTTTTCGAATTGTTTCAAAGAGAACTATTTTATTTTTGAACCCTGCAATTGTTTAATATGCAGTTCCTTAAATTCTTGTAAATGATGAGTGTTGAAAAAAAGAATGCTTCAATAGAGATTTCGAGAAAAAAATCGAATTTTCTTTCACCTGTTATCAAGGCAGAATAAAACTTGATTGAAAATTGATTAAAAAAAAAAAATTATTGAGTTTCTTTGTGTTGCAGTGCGTAGCTTATCAAATATATAAAAATCTCATGTTTATTGCTCGGCGAAAGAATATGGATTGCAAGTGCATTTTAATCTGCTGGAAGAGCTTTACTATTTCTTGAAGTAAGATTGAACAATAATTAATGTCCATTAATGAGAATCGGGATTTTTATTTTTTTTCATTATGATAAATGAATGAAGAATCGAATAAATAAAAAAAAGTCACTTTGGAAATACTTTTAGCAACTTTTTAAACATTTTTACTTATTTTTATTCAGGATCTAATAAATTTTGAATACAAGACGGCAATTTTTTTTAATAGATATACAATGAAGAGTAAATTAATCTAGATCAAAAAATTTACTAAAACATGGGTGGAACAAGTCCTTCTTTATTATTGATATAAACTAACTGCACATTTTAAAACGTATTTGTATTTAATTAAACATGAAACTAAATAAATGTCATTGAAATATATTTGTGATCAGCAAATTGTTTTACATGACGCTAAATGAAAATTATATTTTAAAGGCCACAAATAATTCCTTTTTTTAATTATTAGTCCATTTTGAAAAATAATAATTTACATACATTCCCTTTTAATTATTTCTTTATATAAAAAGCTTACATTATCAATGAAATCGGACTTTTTAGAACACTCTAAAATTATATTTATCATTTACTAGATGAATACCCAATGAACGACACTACAAAATCATGCACAAAACTGAACAATTGAAGAGAGAGTATTTATGAATCGGTGAAAGCATCAATATGGGTATGTTAATTCAACAGAGCTTTTCCTTCTCTCCTTAACATAACTAATATGCTTGCATGATTATTATTTTCACATCATGCAGTGGTAATTAAAAGTAGAGAAACAATTATCAAATATATCGGTAATGAAATAGCTCGGAGACAACTTTTTTTTCTTCTTACCCTGATCACTGAAAATGCCACTTACCTGGTTTTCTATTAAATTAATTCATGAAGCTGAAATAATTTCAATTCTTTAAATTTATTATTATTTGTTGCCCTTTCCCGTGGCTTTACATTATTATATTAAGAAAAACACGCTTTCTGTAGTTCACTCCATCGGCATAGGAATTTACAGTAATGACGTGATGATATTGCTCGCGGTTAACTTATGATTGTCAAAATTTACCACTGTCAAGTAAATTTATCTAGTACACGCTCCCTTCAAGGGGCCGTAAAACACGTATTTCCACAGTATAGGTATTAAAACTGCTTAGTATAGGTTTAGTTTTAATAATCATCAAAAATATCATTATAATATATTTTATATCTATATTATTATACATATTGCATACATAACCCTTGAGTTTTGTGAGAAATGCATTTATCCATGGCAATAAACTAAAGCCGAAATTTTAAAAAGAAACAAAATTCTTATAAGGCTTTAATCCTAGCTATGGCTGGTCGATACGAATTCCACACTCGGCTCGCAGCGACCGCAGTGCTGACATAAAATATCCTCAGTGGTAGACGGATCATGGGTTAGAGTCCCCTTGCCGTCAGGCTAACCATGGGAGGTTATCCTCTCCATCTAAAGCAAATGCTGGTTAATTCCATCAGAAAGACCTCCACGAAGGCAAATTTCACCCAATACTTGATTCAGGAGTACCCTTGTCTTCTGGATTGGGTCCAAAATTACAAGGCTACGGAATTGGATCTTAGTAATCGTAAATCCAACAAACTGGCTCGGCTGTTTAACGACGGTTTAAAAAAATACATATAATCAATGTAAATTAAACATCATTGTCGTATGACAATGTATGTATGGCAATTTTTTACGCTTCGTCTAAACGAATAAGTACTTGTACTCCATTAATTTTGAATTTTAAGGACATAGCTTATTTCCTTAAATTCAATGTGCTTATATTATCTAAATTAATAAACAATCATTAACATCAATAATAGTATGGCAATTTTTTACGTTTGTTCTAAGCGATCTAACACCCTTTTTCCATTAATTTTGCCTTTGAAAAAATTGCTAATTTTTTTTCTCTTTTTTAATTACCGCTGATTTTAAATTGTTTACTTTTAGAGAAACATATTTTAAAATAATTACTATAAACAAAATAAGCAGGATGTATAAGATAATTTTACAAATATTAATTTGATGACATAATCACGAATGATACCACGTTATAGTGTTGTTCTTTGAAAATATCAGACATAGCGAATAAAAATAATTAAATATTAAAGTATGTGCAATAAACTTTTTTTGATCAAATAGAGCTATAAACTAGAAAACATAACTGCTGTTATCATTAAAATACGTAAAAAACTGTATCGCTAATAGTAAAATTTAAAACAATGACTAACGCTTAACTAATCAGAACTGTTTCGTTTTTCAATTATCCCGCTCGAACGGTTAGTCGTAGAAGATTCTAATGTCCACAGTGACCTTTCTTGTGCTTCGAACTATCTGTATAAAAAATTTCATCGCTTTCGATTGGATGGATTAGAAATCCGTAAAGGACACACACACAGACATTAATTTATATATAGAGAGAGAGACATAGAACATTTTACGAGGTTATTTGACTAAAATTTCTTTCCTTTCTTATAATTTTTCATTGTCATCAATACCTCCAACCAGCGAGGGTAAAATTAATCATATTTTTACATAGACAATAGCTTCGGTAGGGAATAAAAAAAATAGTCTCGAAATATTTTTTGAAAGTTAAATAAAATGTTGCATATTGCATTAGACTTGCAGTCTTAAGAGGTTAAAAATTAACAAACACGTGTAACAAACTACATCACATAATTGTTTAAGCATATTCATATAAATATATACTATGATTTGTTTATGTAAGAAAAAATATATTTAAGTGTACCTTAAAAGAAATATCATTTAAAAATTGCCGATAAACGCTACATTTTAAAATGTTCTAGAATAATAAATACCTAAACATTTGAACCAAAATTATACCTTTAATGAATAGCTTGTGCTTTAAGTACGGCGTTGAAATACATTTACACTGATTAAAAAAAAGTTATATTTTCTTACGGATTCGCTCTTGATAACGTTTTATTTCGGAAAAGATTGTCTTGAACAAATTCAAAATGGAATGACAATTCTAAAGAAAATAAAAAAAGCTATACCTTGTCAAAAATACATGTCGATTTCTTCTCACGATGTGTGTCTCTTTATGATAGAGAATTCTCTTCAAAGCAAGTTTTATCACTTGTAGGAGAGATAGGGTTACCATAGATGTCGCCAAATACTTCACGTTATGAATGCGCTCGCCATTGCTTTGCAATCATTTTTCTCTTCTGAGGAGGAATACTTTTTAATCAACATCAAAGGTTAATGTCGTATAAAAATCCCAGTTTTAAACTATTATTCAGATTTAGTTCCACACATTAAGTTACCGATTATATTAGGAAAATTTTAAACGTAATCATTTTACAAATCCACTAAGCCGTTTTTATATTTATAATATTTTTTAAAATTTTTATAAGGATTTTAAAACTCGTTATTGTCAAAGGGTACAAAAAATGAATCCCCATCTCTATGCAACTATAAAGAAATACCAATTAGGGCCCTATAAATTGCTCAAAGATTGGAAAATTTAAAATTGTTCAAACAATCACTGAATGACTGCAGAATTGTTATTTTGCAACAGCCCCCCCCTATGCTTTTTTAATTCTAAGAATTCTTATAAACCATCCCCGTTTGCGAACCCAATTTTTTTCAACCAGTATTAAACTTCATAAACGCTGCTCGAGTTTTCAATCCAGAATACATTCTTCTTTACTGACTCGACAACCCTTTGAGGGACAAGGCCTTCTTTAGAATCGTCCTCAACAGGGTGTTCTAGATTTTCACTTTTAGTGTTTCAAAATCCCCAATCATGTTAACCCACCGTAGTCTATATTGTTTGTTGAGCTTGAGGAAGCAATTGAAAACATATTTATTAAAACGCAAATAGCAAAGAAAACATCATGCACGCAATTTGAAGAGCATAACTCACACACAGTAAACTCAAGAAAAGAAACTATCAATATCGCAGTCACAGTTGTTATATAATTCATTCGGAAATCATAGCCTGTAACACGCGCTACTTACCGAGAAAAAAGAAGTAGTTCGCACATCGACAGCACTTCCCTTGCGAAAAAAAACACATTTTTCAAAAAACACGAAGTATAGCTTTTATAAACTAATTTCTTGTGAACTATAAGTTAGTCAACTTAATTAATTTTTTACTGAGTCCATTTGAGTTTGTCAAAAATCACAAATTTAGTTGAGAAAGCTGCATACATTTCATTCGTTTGAACATATTTAATTTTTATAATTTTACCAATTATATCCTCAATAAAATAAAGTTTCAAACTTATGTGTTTTGAAAGAGAAAATGATTTTGCATTATTAAAAATTTAATGAATGATGACAGGTCTCTCTACAAATATAGAACAATTTAATTCCTCTGAAAAATTTAACAACCACATTACTTATTCAAAACAAGTTCAGTTTCACAAGTTCTGCCCAGCTTCCCTATGCACAAGTCTTTAAGCTCAAAAATAATTTTTTATCTTTACTACCACTGAAATACCTTAACACTTTTTTCAGCTTATTTTAAATTTAACAATCCTATTAATTTTGTAAACATACATATTTAATTATTATATATAAATTAATATAGCCCCTGCTAAAAGAAATAAGTTCAGTTTCGCCACGTGGACATAGTCACCGTATTTTGCTTAATGCTTTACCTTAAAATTAAAGAATCCACTAGCATTAAAATGTCACTTGAAATTGATTTTGCATTTTTGACCATTATCCAGTCTACACAAGCCTTTAAAAGTCCTGATTTGTTTGCTTTAAAATAACTTTTTATATTTTGTACAATTCAAATACCTTAATACTCTTGTACCTTACATTAAATTTAACAACCCTATTCATTTTTTTGAAACACCAGCCAGAGAAACAAGTCCACTAGTGGATAAAGCCACTGTATTTTGTTTATTGTTCTTCCATAAAATAAATAATCTCGCTCCTAGTATTATAGTTTTCTCTTAAAAATAATTTTGCAGTTCAGACCCTACTCAACTTGCATCTTCTCAATCCTTTAAAAGTCTTAATTTGCTGCTATAAAATATTTTTTTCTATCTTTATTACCATTGAGGTACCTAGACACTCTTTTAGGTAAATTGCAGTGCTCAGGTTTGAGACTCAAGTACAATGAGTTATCCATTAAAAAAACTTTAAAAAAAAACTGAAGTACGAGCGAGTTAGAGTTGATAAATACAAAAGAAATTTATTACTTGAATTTTTTTTTCATTTCAAATGTTTCATACAGCTTCCTTACTATACTTATTATACATTAAATCAGAATATGTAACTGTTACGCCATCCATATGTATCCCAATGCAAATATACTTAGAATTTTCTATTTAAACAATTCTCTGAAACTAGTAGTTTTGAACCAAATTTTTCTAATTTTATTTAATATGTAAGTGCTCATTTCGACCCAATTAGGGCCTAACTACATTTTAATGCTTTGCATACTTTATTTTCCAAAACTTCGTCTCGCCATAATTATAATGCTAAGTTTGAACTTGCTTTCTCTTTTATTCTATCTGATCGACGATCTTTAATTATTTGTTGTTCATTTAATTCCTTAAATTTTTCATTAGTTTAAACCAATAGGACAACCATGAGTTTGATTTAAATCTTGGGTGTTATTTACTCAAAGGGAAAGTTGTGTCTTCAATGCTAGTTTGAATATCAAAAAATTTAGTGATGTTATTTTTTGGTTTATCCTTACTGAAGAAATGAATACTACCTAAAAACTTTTCGTCAAATTTTACTGAACGTTATTCCATTATTTTATTTCTTTCAAATACGCTCACATTTCGTCCGAGCCGTTTTTACCTGAAAGTTTTGTATCTTAAAGCCGTGATAGTTAATTATAGTTTAGTCATAAAATAATTCTTTTAAACTTATCCAGTGTTACCTTTTCGGGGTAAAGTTAGTAACATGAAAAGTAGAGTTGTTCGAACAGTCTCTTTCCTCCTTTTTTTAATAGGTTTAAAAGAAAGGATGTGAATACACCCAATCATTACCTCACTCGCATGAGCGATCTCAAAAACACAAAACCAATATCTTTTAAGAGCAAATTATTATGATCTATGCTACACTCACCGAGATGCATGACTAACGAAAATATACATCAAGACATTAAACTAGACAAACAATTAAAAGCAGCATTTTGCAACACTTAAACACCCTATCTCAGCAAAAACTAATCGCTACAGCCACCAAATGTAAACCTTAATATTTTTCATCTGTCCTTAGTTCCATCGACAATCACGTTAATATGCCATCTGCTATCAATCATCTCTTTCTTAATGTATCAGATGAGACTATTTAGATATAAATTGAATTTTTACCGAAGGACAATAATTGGTGAAAGAGAATTTTTCTTTTTTAAAGTAAATGGTCAACTTAAATAGTAATGACTATTGTGTATTCAAAAATATTTCAGAAATGAGTGATCTATTCATAAAACTCAAATTCTGGAATTCAGTATGAATGTTAGAGAGATCTCTAGACAAAGTAAGAGACATGCCCTTGACTGTGAAAGAGCTGTATTCTGTTACGGTCAAGTTCTGGCGAAAGAAAGTCGAAATTTGGATTAATATTCCGCTTCTGGACTTAATTAGAGTTTTTTTTAAAATTTAAGGATAGTTTACTGTAATGTTGAATATGGATGTAAGATAACTTCGTTAAAACTTTACCACTGTAATAATCGGTTAAAACTTTACCACTGTAATAATCGAAAAAGTTTCGTTAAAAGAAGGCAGGAAACGAAAAGTGAATTTTATTAACTGAATGTATTTTCTTTTTTTTTTTTTTTTTTTTATTTTTTAAGNTTTTAAAGTCATCCAAACTCTCTCCGAGTAGTTGAAAGGGGAAGAAAAAAAGTTATGGTAGCTTCATGGCTTTACTTCTCTTATTGCAAAGAAGCAAATGAGCAGGGTTGTTTCTTCCTCGGTGCATAAGGATTTCTTTTTATAGGGAAATGTTGTTTTAAATATAGTCAATTAAAAGAGCTGCAAGCGTTTTAATGAACACATGACTCATTAAAGCCCCCCCCCATACTGTAGAACAGGGACTCGCCAACCACTCCTCATTCATTGTTTATTTTCCCTTAAAAGTTAATATTTTTCACAAAAAGAAGATATCATGTTGCTTACAAAATGTATAATTATTAATTTTGCGACAGAAAAAAACTTCATTCCGCCTCACTACCAAAGAATGTAGAATGTGTCTCTACCCCTCGTTACCCTCCGAATTAAACTTGGGTAATAGTTTCGCAAACAAAGCTGCCTGCAACAAATTCTATTATATATTGTAACAGCAATAAGGCTTGTTTTGTTCAGGAAACGATTCAAATCCCAGTTGTGATGTGAGCGCTCTATCTAGACGAAAATCGATCAAATTGTATGGAAAACATTTCATTGAGTGATATAATTGTGTCAATAAACGACATCAGCAGTTCCGTGGATTCTGAGGGTTCGAGAGTGAATGATTTTTGAAACCTGTAATTATATTTATTTATGTTGTTGTTACTTTTTATTAAATAAAGTAAGATGCCAGTGAAAAAGATAAATATCATTATTTAATACACATTCTTTCCTTATAAATATGTGTTGCAAAAATTGCAAGAAAGATATGCATTTCTAAATAGATCTATTCATATTTATTTTTCAATTCAAAATAAAATAAATAAATTCAACCACAAATAAAAATGTTTCACTGATATTCATTCTCAAACTTTATAGCATTTCCTTTTCGTTTTCAAATCAATTCCAATATAAATCAGCCTATTTTAAAATTCTTTCAACATATTATTTATTTAATTTCAGATAAAATATTTTAGACTTGTGTTATTAGTAAATATCTTCGCAGTTGCTGATTGAACTTTATTTATGAAGACGAGCAAAAGGGAGTCGATTATTTAAGGTTCCATACCCGAAAGAAAAAAAATTGGGAACCAGTTCTTGCGATTTCAAAATGTGGTTCCACACATGAGAAAGAGATAATAAAAGTCGGTAATTAATACGTTTTCTACAACTTCATTTTATTCCTGTCAGAATAATTTTCAAAGAAGAGTTCGTTTTTTGACGCACGCTCCCGTACGTAAGATTTGAAACGCGCTCGAGTTTATTATAGAAGCGTATGTCGGCGTGGGGTTAACTTTATAAAGACAAAGCTTACATACTCGCTGTTCATATCTGCTTAAACTTACATCCGAATTAAAAAATGGACATGGAATGCGAATTTGACGAAACATAACATTGATGAAATTATTGAAATTTAAACATGAATCGTGTGATATTAGAAAAATTGATTGATTTAACAAAAATAAAAATAATTTTTTGATGTTTATTTAACGTTATAATTGTCCAAAAGCCCTAGGTCCATAAGAAACTAGGTATATTTTTGTTAGTTTGAAATTATAAATTATACTTATTTTAATTATACATTTTAGTTGGAAGAAGCTTAAAGTCCATAATATTTCTTATTCGGTTATAAATACAGAGTATTTGCCTGATTTTATTTTGAAAATAAGATATTCACTATTTTTCTCCTTCAACTTTCTTAAAGCCTTACTTCGGTACAAAAGTGTCAACTCTTTTAGTGCTTGAATTGTTATTATTGGAATCAATTTTATATTTATTTTAGCTTCTAATACTTAAGGACTAGGTTGTGCTCAAAATAAACTAAATAATATTTAACAAAAGAAAACAAAAATTGTATTTTATTGTAAACATGTATTTTGCTGTTAACAAAATAATACAAGAGTGGTTTTATTTACATCAAAAAAGTATTACACTGAAAATGTAATTTAAAATTGTGTTTAAGTAGTCACACAAAAAAAAAAATGAAAGAAATAGTAGATATTCTATTATTTAGACAGATAATAGAAAGAATCCCATTTAACGTTTTGAATATATTCTAAACAGAACATTATGAATATTTTTTACCCATTTAGGGAGATTTTAAAAATATGAGGAGAATATGTTTCAAAAAATGGTCTTAAAGCCGTATAGCTACGGTTGCATTTAGTAAAACTATTTTTATCAGTAAATTATTATTTTTTTCCTTTTAAAATTAAAGCGTTAAAAAATATTACATATGAATGACATTTTAAATAATAGATTTTCGATAAATTTTTCAATAATTTAACGCTCTTTTTAATAAAATGAATATTAACTTAGCTTTTAAAAATAAATTTACTTTCGCAAAAGTTAAGCAAAAATTTAAGACGAAATATCTAATAACTTTCAAGGAGAACAATGAGGGAGAAATTTCTATGCAATGTAATTATTATTATGATTTTTACTAAAATAATTACTGACTAAAAAAATTTGCCTTTGTTGTATTCCTTGTAAATGGAGTGGAATAGAATAGAATAGAATAGAATAGAATAGAATAGAATAGAATAGAATAGAATAGACGTCTCACGGTTACGTGATTTTACCACTCTTCACACTTTTACATAATCCGTTACTATGGTTATGAAAACATTACTTTTTCCCCAAGCAGTATTTTTCAGTAAGAAGTGAGAATGACTTTTTCTCCCTGACGTGGGAGCAAAAGCAAGATTTGCGGATACCATTGTAATTGAGAAGGGGAAATACGGAGAGCTTGAGACGTCTATTCTATTTACAAAGACACCCAAATAATCTATTATGTGACATTAAGGTTTTCTATGATAAAAAGCTGGATTCAATTCAATTAATAAAAAGCTGAATTGGAATATTTAATTAATTGAGAAACTAATCTAATAAAATTAATTGAAAGACTAAATAAAAAAATATTTTATTCCTGACAATATATACGAATTAACTTTATTTCATAGCAAGGACTATCATTTTATCTTTTCATTACAGATTTGTTTGTATAACGTAAAAATCTATAAGCCTTACACTCAATGTGACGATCGATTCTTTAAAAATCTCAACAAACAAATAAAATAAAGTAGCATTCGTGTGAATATTATTTCTTTTTTTATTCATTCTCTTAATGGTTTTCGCGGAAAGAGGCCTTAAAAAATTCGTTTTGATAATGAAAACTGAAAATAATTCCAAAATAAAATCCATTTTATTTTGCTCGAACTTGAAGACCATCCATCGAATGCCGTGAAGAAAAAAATAGCACTATCAAGACGCGGAAGAATGTGTTTGATTTTCTAAGAATGTCAAATCGAATGTCACTTCTCCACCAAATTTAAATCGTTCTCGCAATCGGTTGCCATAACAACTAGACAACCGAGTGCAGTTGGATGAATCTACGAATGGATTTGTAAAAACATAATTTTTCGCACATTTGACGATTCAGTGAATAAAACGCGTGCTCACTTCGTTCACCAACTCCTACGATTTCTAAGTAATCACTTTTTGTTACTTGACAATAAACAGATTGGGCCAATGTATACATCTAAATATAATTACAATACACTGTATACAATTTATGTAAGTTATCTAAATTTCAAAACCTTAATTATAACGACCATTTATAACAACTCAAGCAATTTAAATGACTAAATCAAGCGATATTTAAAATCAATTGTCAGTTTTAATTGTTCTATATCATTTTAAAAATATTTGAATGAAAATTCCTTTTCAAGTATTTTTATAAAATGTTTGACGGAATTTACTTTCATATAACATAATGCATAGTTCAGAGAAGTACTTACATGACAAAAAAGCTTCAATTATTTAATTTGAAATTGTATTTAGGAAGTTACAATAAGATTATCGTTTGCTTTCAAGAACTATAAGAAATTGAGATTTATAGACATTAGAACAAAATTTTAAAATAAACTTAAATAACTAAACTGTTATAAACCATTTTTTTTTCCACAATTAAGTATAAGAACTTATAAAGTAATAATGTTACTCTGGACTAAGTTAAAATAACATGAAAATAAATATTCATACTTGTCTTAGTTTTATGGTTAAATTCCTTATATGAGACTTTTAAGAGCAAGCGATGTTTTGCATCTCGATCAGCGATAAGCGATAAAAATGTATATTTTTAATGAAATTTGTTACAATTTCATTCAGTAATTTTCATAAACAACTGAATTTATTTTGTAACAGCCCTGTCTAATTATTTTTTAGTTATTTATCGAAATTGAATTATTTAAAATCACGTTTAAATCTTAATTTAACATGGATTTTACAATAGTACTGAATCTTATAAGATCATGGATGTCTTTTCAGGCATTTGGAATTTTTGAAAACATTTACAAGAAATGATTTTTGACGTGTTAAGGTGTCGAAAAATAAAATGAAATTTAGGAATAAAAACAGCTGCATCTCCTTAAAGGACTTTTAAAAAATCCGCTTCATTCTTTCAAATTTTCCTAATTTTATTAAATTTTTATGCATGCGATGATATCGTTTACAAGCTTAATACCACCGCTAATATTTTTAATGCATTATTGCAATTACGAAAGAGCAATTTTCAATTTAAAAACTTTTGATGATTTCATCATAGAACTCATAAAGACTTAAAAAAAAACTTTGGTTTATTTATCGAATATTGTTCCAAAAAAAAAGCTTAAAATGAAAATCGGATATTTAAGATTAAGAATTTATTAAAATTATGTAATATCTTCTACAACTGCAGCACGGAAGAAGTCTACATACAACCAGCGGGGGAGGGGGGTCATAGGGGTCATGACCCTCTCATAAAATTGAAAAAAAAAATAATAATAATTTTTTTAATAGTTTACGAAAGAAATAAAATATTTTAAAAATTATTTAAGGGGTAATACACCGAGGTAGGTCGGAAAAATCGATTTTTTTCCCTTCTAATTATGTTCTTCACTGTTTCAAAGATCATAATCCAAAAGATTAAAGCGAAATTCGTCATAGTTTCATTGTAAACATTAATAATGTTGAAGCTCGCCGAGCGCTCCAAGCGAGTTTCAACAGGTTTAGCCAAAGATTGTATAAAGGTGATACTATTACTATTCTCGAGAATAAAAAAAAAGGGCCGATACTGTTTTTCAACAACTGTTTTCTGAAGTTCGAGATGTTGCTGAAGAATTAAATGTAGAGCTGCGAACAAAATGTTTAGTTTCTCGACAAACACGAAGAAATAATAATCAGCCAAACCATACCCCAGAAGAATATTTTCGGAAGGCTATTAATATTCCTTTATTAGATAATATTTTAATAGATTTAAAGGACATACTTTCCCCAGATGTGATGAAATTTTTTAATCTACGAGTTTTTTTACCTCTTCAAAACTGATACAGAAGATCTTATAATCGTTCGTGAAACTGCCGAGTTTTATAAAAAAATCTCTTAAATGCTTCCGTGAAAGCTTTCGAAACAGAATTTCGTCTTTGGCAGCGTGAAACAGAAGCAGAACTTGTAGTGCCCAACGATCTTTCTAAGATTATTAGTTATTAATGCCTTGTGACATCGATTTGTACCCATCAATCAATATGGCGTTGAGAATTTTAATAACTCTGCCAGTTAGTGTAGCAACAGCAGAACGTTCCTTTTCAACTCTTCGACGTCTCAAAACTTGGCTTAGAACAACTCAAAATCAAGAACGATTAAATGGACTCGCATTATTAAATATTCATCGGGAAATTGATTTGAATGTTGAAAAAATCATTGACAGATTTGCCAAAGTTTCTTAAAAACGCATTACATTTATTATTTAAAGATTTTGAATATTTGAATTATTTATGTATTGTTCTATTGTTCATTATGAAAAAAATAAATGAGAAGACTAGCATTAAAAACCTCAACAAAAAAAAACAACAAAAAAACATTTTATAAAAAAATTAATTGTGGGGAGGGGGAATCTGAGTCTATGACCCCCCCCCAGGAAAAATTTCTGGATCCACCCCACCCCCAAGTAGCACCTAATATTAGATAACATCAGAAAATCGGCGAAATCTAACGTTATCTTGCACAACTTCTAATATTAGAAAGATACAAGAGGTCGCTGTATGCTCTGCATTATATAATATTAGATTCTATGCAAACTAATATTATCTAGCGTTCGCCTTAATATTACTTTGCGTTAGTTTTGATGCTATATAATATTAGATTTTGTATTTTCTGATATTATTTTGCACTGCTTCTTATTTTTTTGGTGTAAGCAAGAGGAATATATGGATGGTAGTAGAATAATTCGGTGATATAATTTTACTTAATGTTCTGTATTGTTGTGAAGCAGTAAAACATAGAAAAATAGTTTTATGTCATTCCATGCATTATTTACTTAGCAATACAGAAATACTAAATAAAATTATATTAGCGAATTCTGCTACCTTCCATTTTTCTCCTCCTTACTCCGAAGTATGTTCAGCTGATTTTTTTGAATATTTCAAACTTCATTAGGAAATAATATTTTATTGCAACTTTTATTGATATTTTTTTCTTTTATTCATGCAATGGGTTTTCTGACAAATTTTATATCATTAATAATTTTCAAGTCTTTAATTTTAAAATGTACTCTTAATTTTTTTAAAAAAAACTGGACTTATTTTATCAAAATCTCAATATAATTTGTTAGTTTGCAATATATATATTTTTTAAATGTGTAACTTAAGCCATTTGTAATTTCACAATTATCATTCCTTATTTATATTCTGAAATTATATAATAAAAACCACACTATATAATTATTAAGTTATATATTTACATTTGAACTGAGTGGAAATTTAAACTTAAAATTTTTTCCACTTATAATATTAAAATTGTTCAATTTTTAAGTGGACATTTCTTGTAATAATTGGCACAATAAAGAACAAAATTTAAAAATATTCTGCGTGTGTACTATCAATGATTCGTTATCATCTTACGAGATCATCGCCAACAAAACCAATTATTTTTATTTTTTGAATCCGGAATGAAAAATGTTGCAGAAGAGTACCGATTTCTGCGTGGATGCTAGTTTCTGTTTCTGTTGGATCATTAAACTTAAACTAGTTATAGTGATTCTTCGCTTACCTGACTGAGTACCAATCTTCATTTCTATCGTTCTTTCTTTTTTCCCTTTTTTTTTTCTTCTTTTTCCTTAATTTTAATCGCTTTATTTTGTTACTCACAGATATATTTTAAAACAAAAGGATTCACTAAAATAAAAAGTTAGTTTTTCATTAATGCCTTATATGTAATTAAAATTAAATAGATTTGTGTCTTAGATTTAATTTGTGTTATGAAATTTTCAGCATAATAAATTCACCACATGTGTTAAAATGCTTTAAGACAGGAAAAAATTATATATCACATTTACCCATTATAGCTTTCTGATTATGTCATTTTAATTATAAATATTTCCCACGTATTTTATTTCCTCAAATCTAGCTATATACTTCGCAAGAAGGCAATTAAAAAATTTCGTTAGAATTATGTAAAAATTATTCGTTTAGGTTTAAACAAATTAATTGAGTAGTTTGTTTGTAATGACGTACAGGGGTGTGTTGCCGGAGCAAACTCCTAGATAAGAAGGATATGAAAAGAATACTGTAATAATGTAATCTCTAGGAGAGGAGATTTTATTAAATAAAAATGAAAAAAAAATTTGGAATAACATGCATTAATAAAAATTTTTGTTTTAAATTTATATATATGTATGTGTCTAATCATAAATACAGGAGTTTAACAAAATAATTGAGACACTTCGATACTAACACATTTTTTAATATTTAAAAAATAAATACTTAGAGAATCAGTTCATAAATTTAAAAGTTATTAGATGGTACGATTTCTCCTACACATCACTGACGTTGAACGCTTTTTGAAGTTTGAGGTACCGACAATGAACTACAAACGGAAAACTGTGCCAAAAAATGTGGCAATAAATTTGTAACTCATAGCTATTATTTTGGATATTATATGTAATATTGGGCAAAACTTCGTACACCTTGGTTAAATATTTATAGAGATGTATGAACATTTTTATAAAAAAGGAATTTTTTATTTTTTTTGCTATAGCTTAAATATTTAAAAAAAATTAAACAAAGCGTTTGAATCAATTTTAAACTAATAACGAAATTATTGCTTTAAAATTAAAAAAGTAATAATAAAAACTGCTCCAGATAAGAGTAACTGAAGTAGTTGCTTTATACAGCGCATGTGAGGAAAAAAAATTTTAAACAAATTATCTTAATTTTACAGTGAATCGTATTTGAGAACTAATAAGTTAAGTCCGATTTGAATATCTTAAAAATGAAAAAAGTTTCAAGCAATTTTCTAAGTAGTTTAGTCTTTTAAAAGAAAGCTCAAAATTGTGAGGGATTTTCCACAAATTTCATTTTGTACTATTAAACAAGATTTATTAACAAGTGATAATATTCTACTAATGATGGGCTGGACAACAAATTGTGATGGAATTAGGAAATAAAACATGCGACAGAAAAAATACTTCAATCGGCATAATCTCCAACCGGTGTCATTTAAAAATTTTGTTTAATAGTACAAAATGAAATTTGTGGAAAATCCTTTATTATTTTGAGGTTTCTTTTAAAAAGAAAAAAGAACTCCTTAGAAAATTGCTTAAGATATTCAAATTGGACTTCAGTAGTTAGTTTTCAAATAAGATTAACTACAAAATTAAGAAAATTTTTAAAATTATTTATTTATTTTATTTAGTTATTTTTTTGCGTATATGCGCAGTTTAAAAAGAAACGTTAATTACACGTATTTGGAGCAGTTTTTAACAATTTTTTTAAAAATTTTATGTCAATAATTTTTTAATCAATTTAAAATTGATTCAAACGTTTTTTTTATTTTATTGAATTTTTTTAAAGTTATTGAAAAAAACGCAAGACAAAAAAATTCGTTTTTTTTTTTTTAAATAGAAATGTTCATATTTTCAAAAATATTTAAGCTACGTTTACGAAGTTTGATTCAATTATTGTATATAAGAACCAAAATAATAAGTTACAAATTTATTACTACATTTTTTTGCCATAGCGTGTTCAAAAGCATTTTTTCTGTTTGTTATTCATTCTCGGTGCCTCAACCCTCAAAAAGCTTTAAATTTCATTGATATGTATAAGAAATCGCAGGATCTAAATTTATTATTTGATTCTCTAGGTATTTTGTGAGAAATATCAAAAAATGTGTTAGTTTCGAAGTCTTTCGATTATTCTGTGCATGTGCAACTCCTGTAGTATTCTTTTAATCAAAATTCGAACATTTATCTTCATTTCGAATGAAAAAATCGAGCATTATGATGTTAATAATTTGGAAGTATACTTTTTTAATAATCGTTTTGCTTTAAAAAAAATTAACCACTACAGTAGGCACGTGAGGGGGCTATTGTGGATAAGTTATAAAAAGAATTATTTAATCTATTGTTAATTATAAAAAGTAAATAAAATAAGAATTCCATTCAATTTTCAACTTGGTTATTCGATTTGTTAATATTCTGTACCATCGCTATATTTTTAATAAGATACAGCGACCGCTGTGTCTATAANTCGAAGTTTGAATATTATCGTAAAAAACAACATTGAGAAAAAACAGTTTAACTATAAAAACAGACAGTTTACATAACCTTGTTTACAAATCTTGAAATGCTTATAACTTTGCAAAAAATGACTGAAATTGAAAAATTTTTCTTTTAAATTGTAGCTAGATATAACTATTATTTTTTGAAACAAAAATTGAAAAAAGTATAATTTGGTCGATTTTTGGGTTTTTCATCGTGAAGTGTCCCCTTAATTTGAAAATAAACAAAAGAACCAATAATAATTTAAAAAGTTTTTTTGTATTTAAGTAGTTAGAAACGGCGCAGGTGTGGAAATCAAAAAATTTTCTCTACAAATTCTGTAAAAGCTCCATTTGAATGGGGGAAAAAATTAAACATTATTGGTAATTAATTACATACTTTTCTGGAATTTATATAAAAAAAAAAGCATTTGGATAAGGAAGGATTTTAAATAATTTAGATAAATACATAAAATGTGGTCATCATGCTCTGAAGTTTATATATGATAAAAATATCACTCAATCATACCTTATCTTTATTGTTAAGACTTTTATATATCAATTTAAATATCTCTTAACTAAAAATATAATGAAAAATAGTTAATAGGGCTTCATTATCTCCTCCATCATAGCTGCAGCTTCTTAGAGGAGTGGGGTCTGAAATCCGGGTGCATCTAAAAGTGGATTAATACCCCAAGACACCCAGAGCCGAGGCACTTACTCTATACCTTAGCTACAGAGGCTGAGTGATTGCAGTCATTATCTCTCTTTCCATCTAAATTATTTTTCTCTATTGTTTTTTTTTCCAACGTAACGCGTCATCTTAGTTGAAATGGCCGAATTTATCAAAGATATATATATTTTTTTTTCGTGAGGAGAAAAGCTATAAAATGCTCCCTCATTATAAAATGCATTTTACAGAGTTATATAACTTATATTTTGGTTTTGGAATTTAATTCACGGACGAGTAAACACAATTTGCAGACGTTGTGCATTTTGTGCGTTGACAACGTTGACGTTGTGCGTTGTGCATTCCGATTCCAACTAAATTTTTTAAGTAAAAGTTAAAGTTATTAAGTTTAATATTGTGTATTTCTACACCAAATTTGTTCGTACAGAATATTTTCGGACAAAGCCTACATTTTGAATACAAGCTGTGTGAATCGTTAGAAATTTTACGTTGTTTTTGTTTTGTTTTGACACATTTCAATACGCCCATTTGTTTGGGATTTATTTATTAATGTTATTTAAAGAATATTAAGTTTTAATTAAATTAGGAATTATGTTTTTTCCGTCTAATTGAAGAGCTGAAATATTTTTCTTTTTGCTCTTTCTTTTTTATATAATTATGTATAGTAGAATAGTATCACACCGTTTTGCGGTTTTCTCTTTTCATTTTTAACTTATTTTATTATTTTTAAAATGACTGTTCTTAAAGGTAAGTCGCTTATTAAATTTTATTTATGATTTATGCTGTAATAAATGTCTTAATTTTTTATGTTTCATTACTTTATGTACTTATTTGATACTTTTGTGCTTACCTTATTTCTTTCTTAAACTTGTCTCTAAATTTTAATTGTTGTTTCTTAAATTTTATCCTTGTCCGGTATAAATTAGGGATAAGACGATAATGTTTCTTGTTATTATATTGAATAATTTTTGCTTCATTTTGAGGAAAATATTCATTAATGAATCAAAAGCAATTAAATTAAGTTGAACACATTCTATAGATATTGTAACACAGTTTGTCATTTGCATAAGAGCAGAATTAGTTTTATTTTCATATTTAAGAATATATCATGTTTGCATTAAAATATACCAAATTAATTTTTATACTGGAGTGAAGTTGGAAGTGAATTTATCCATTAAACGAAAGATAACTCCTTTTTTCAATTTTGTAAAGTTTTTTTTATTATCTTATATTACTTCAGATAGGGTTTGATTCTTCTTGTTAAAGGCTGTGTGTTTGACTGAATTGCACACCCTCTGTGATTTTAAAAACCAAGAGTTGTGTAGTGCAGAAACGGGCCATTGCTAATCACACCATCGTTACAATTGGCCCTCGCAAGCATTTCGTACTACTCAGGGTCACACTCACAATAGATTTCTATCAGAGGTGCAGAATATGTCTGATAGCCTGAAGAGGTGACTATGATGGCACAGATCATCTGCTGTGAGGTCTGAATTGTAATTGTGTAGCGTGTATCATTATTGTCTTGCAATCATTATACTGAAGATGAATCCACACTCCATTAATGCAAGAATTGAACAAGACTTTAAATGGTATTAGATTGCAAATGTCTTTTCTACTTTAGGTGCCTTAGATCCGTCCATCATACTCATTGCTGCTAGTGCCGTAGGAGTGACCATTATTATTGTTGTATTTTTAGGATGCATGTGGTGTCGCAATAAATGGAAGAGGGTAAGTATATGTAGCCAATATTTGTTTATTATAAGATCTCTTTATCATCTTTATTTAATTGAATTCTATTTAGCTTTTTTTTTAAAAAAAGATTTGATAGTATTAAGTATGTATTTTTCAATTAGTTGAATTTTTTAACTTCTGGGTGATGGTTTGAGCTTTTGATTGATATTAAACTTAAAATTGACAGTAGATTTTTTAAGCCTAATAAATGTTACAATGGCTTAAAAAGTTTATTGAAATCTAAACTTCTAAATCTCAAGACAAAAATAAAAAGTTTATTAGACCTTCCATATTGCATGCTGGCCATTAAGAAAACCAGATGAAGGCAGACTTGTATAAAGAAAGTATAAGTATAAAGAAAAAGTTTTTGAAAACTATTTGACCCAATTAAAAATATTATATTAGTTGGCTTGTATATTTTTAAATGTGCCAATGCAAATCCTGTGAAAAAAAAAGTCATATTTGAAAGTGTATAGGTTACTAAGATAAGAGGTAGACCTTCAAAAGACTGTTAGATTCTGCAGAGGCAGACATTGAAACGTCAATCGTTAGATTCCTTGGGAGAAACTTGTTGAGACAGTCTAGGCTTGTAATAGATTGTAGTGCATTTAATGAAGAAAAATAGATTCAATATCTCCTTTTCTCTATGTTCAGAGTTTAATGTTTTGAAGTTAATGAAATTTATGTTTGTGCTAAATGATTCTTTGTCATACAGTATCGTTGCCTTTTCAGATATAATGTTCGTTTTTTTTGTCTTTTATAAACTTATCAATGTTTTCTTTTATCCAAATAAGAACTCTAAAATCCAAGCAGAGGTAAAAATTTAATCAATATTTCATTTATGTGTTTCTACTATTAGATATAATTTTGTATTTTAAAAAAAGTAGTTAAGAAGTGAAATCAATTGAAAATATAGGGAGTTATAATGTTCTAAATTATGTTAAAATATGCTATTTTGTGTCAAAAATACTGACCAAATCACAGAACCAAAACTATAAAAACTGGAACAATATGCAATTCCTTTAGATTGATCCGGATGACGAACCATAACTGTTTGATTGAGGTACGAGTCAAATTTTAGTGGAGCCTGACTCTCCAGAATTTTTATCAATTGCTGTTTCCGTTGAAAGACAACATAAAAAAACAGAGGATTTAGAAGGAATAGAAATTAGATTTCGATGTTGATGTAAGTATTGCCCAGCAGTGGTACACTCATTTAAGGCGTTGTTCATTCCGCGTATGGGGATCTAGAGATCCTGTTAGCCAACAAAACAACCGGCACAGCAAGATTAACAAAAAATTTGTTAGGGCTGAAAGTCCTCTGATTGGTTATGGTGTGTTCGAAAGGGGGGTACCAACTCAAGTGTCGCCTTACCGAGGTCGAAATTACATGGTATTCCTACCCTGCTTGCGAAAAGGTAAAACCTTTGAAAATGGTGCTGAATGAGTGGTTCCGGTCTGTGGATACTACTTGACCCTCTTTCTGTACACTTTTTCAAACTTAAAAAAGACTCTGTCTGAAAATGCTCATTTTTTCCCTCTTAGCTTACTCAACATCATTATCATGTGTCTGGATTGCCAGGAGATCATTCCATTGCACCTGTTACCAACCTCACAGAGTTCACAATTTTCCCCCCTCCTTCCAGTAACCAATTTTCCCTCCCCACTGGCATCTCACCTGATGAAGTGATCTTTGAACCTTTACCAGAAATAAGGAGTCGGAACTTGCCTCACACGTCAGAGCACCTGCGTCCTGCTCGATTTACTGGCTCGTGTGGAAAGATTTCTCTGCAAGATTGGTTTGGTAAGACCTTTTCCTGTTGAACAATCTATACAATGGATCGACTGACATATATGTTTGGTCAAGTTTTTTTTCTTTTTAAAATTAATGGTACAGTACAGAACCATTTATTCGGTATCCAGAAAGCCAGAAAAACTTCTTTTTTTTGTTTTCTTGCCAATCCATACAATGGATCTTGCTGTCGAACAATCTATACAATGGATTGACTGACATATATGTTTGGTCAAATTTTTTTCTTTTTAAAATTAATGGTACAGTACAGAACCATTTATTCGGTATCCAGAAAGCCAGAAAAACTTCTTTTTTCTGTTTTCTTGCCATTTTGAACTATAACGATTGAGGAAAAAAGCGGAAATTCGACGCATCCTTGAAGTCGAGTAGAGGAGAATGCGGAGAGGGATATTTTTCTCCACGTTTGTCGAGAGAAAACTTCAATATTTCATCCGTGACCTAGTAGATCTTTAGATCGAGAAGTGACAGGAAAGGGACAAATGTTTTGCTTTCTCCCGTGTGTCAAAAGAATCGTTGTTTTTCTGATGAGCTGCCCTCAACCAAACATAAAGAAGTGGCACGCTGATTTCGTTTTCTCTTTGACTTGAGAAGATGTGGGGTAATGCATTGCACGTCCGTATCAGTGAACAGAAGAAAGGGAAATAAAAACAAATATATATTCCTTTACTAAGAAAAAGTAAAATGGAAATGCATCATGGATTAAAATACGTCTATTTTCTATTCAATTATAAAATAGGAATATAGTTAAGCTGAATTTAATTATTTAAAAAAATTTTAAATTATAATCATAATTGCTTTGCTAGTGTGGGGGGGAGATACAAAAACCATCAAGCTTTGTCTGGACTACAACTACTAAAACTCATAATCCGTTTGAATAAAGCCCGTGCGTTCCCCTTTTGTCCATTATGTAACCTGCAAGAAGAAATGGACACTAACCATCTGAGAGTTGCCCTGCACTTCCTCTTGGGCCCTTGTGGGAACGTTATTGGCGGGCAAGATACATTATTAACGACCTATAGACTCTTTCTTTTTGTATCTCTTGTTTCCGTTTTTTGTTCTTTCTTTGTATTGTTTTCAGCTACAAATTTGTCTTTCATGTCTGCCATTGGAAATAAAAGAAAACAATTTAATGATTCAGAAATTGAACAACGATATCGTCTAAAAGTAAAATGACGGATTTGGAACTCCCGAGAATTGTCAGGGGAAAACACAATTTTACCCCAAATTATTATTATCATTGGCAGAGAATTTGACACTTGATCAAATTGTTGGATTTCCCTCATCCTTTTTTTGTAATATCGTCATTTGAGCAATAGGGGATTTTAAGAAATCCGATTTTTCCCCTTCCAAACCAGTCGTCATTAGGTGCATCTCCAAGATTCTTTTATTATTTTAATCGTTTCTGAGTGTCGTCAATTGGATCTCCGAGGTAAGAAACTTAAAACTTATGCCTCACGAGTGAGTATTGGTACGTTCGAATTTTTTTTAATCCACTTTTGTTACTCAGTTTTGTTATCCTTGATTTATTATGACAAATTATTGAAAATTTCGTATAATACATTATTATTACGATTTATTACAAACAAAATGTTTTTTAATTGACTGTTATGTTTATCCATAAATTAACGATATAATTTTTTAATATAAATTCTGATTCTTTAGAAGTGCGGTGTGATTCTTGATGTGGAATTACATCTATTATAATTCTGATTCCACTTCGTTTTGAGTTTATTTTTTTTCCACCATTCACTATAAATTTCGTACTCAATAAATTAGTTCTTTTTATTCATAAATTTTAAGATAAAGTTTCTTTTTTTAATCCAGTTGATCTCATAATATCCTGTCTTGCTCGGGGTTTTAATATTTGTGTCTTGTCTAAACTTGTAAATTTTTTTATTCTTTTAAATATTGTTTTTCTACCATTTCTTATTAAATTTAGGAGAGCTTTTCTATTTCCTCTTCTGTTTTAAATTGTGTTACTCTTTTTCATTGTAATTTGGGTTCGATAAAACATTGATTAACATTACTTTTTGGGCAATCTAGAAAACCGGAAAATTAAGACATCCGGGATAGCGTTTGTCCTGAGCATCCCGGATAATTGGTTCTCTACTGTATCTCATTTCAGCCGGTATGTGTATTTAATTTTCAAACATACTTTGTTTGAATAAAAGAATTTGGAAATAATTACTTTTTTCTTTGTTCTTTTCTAAATTTCTGTGTTTTGTACTAATTTGTTTTTTTTTTAAATATTTATTTCTTTGTTCATATAAAATAATTTATATGAATATTATTCATATTAAATGCTACAATACATATTATTTTTAAAAAATTTACTACCTAAGTAGTAGTAAGTTTTTAAGAGGCCATGCTTGAAACAATCTGTTTTGATTTAGATAACTTAAATTGTTTTTTTTTTTTTTTTTTTTTTAAATATCAAGTAAAGTGCCCCTTTTTTTTAAAATCTGAATAATAAAATTTAGTTTGCTAACACAAAAAATTTAAATTATTCTTTTATTGAGAAAGGAACATTTTAGTGTTTTTACCCTGTAAATATTATAAGACAATAAACATGATTTAATCTATTCTTATTACTTTTAAAAAGCTCTTTTTTTTCATGTATTTTAATATTTAGTGTGGATATTAAATTGCATGATAAGTGTAGCGCAATGTTATACTAACCTTGAAAGTGTTGGTATTGTTTTAAGTTTTTTTCATCTATTAAAAAGCTTTAAAATGAGATTTTGAGAAACAGACTTTGATGCAATGTTTTGAAAGAATTGTTCTTTAATGTTTTTAATAAAAAAAATAAAGTATTGTTTAAATAAAAAAATAAAAGTGTATTTAAATGAAAATATTAAAATGCATTATGGAATATATTTTAATATTTAACATATTATTTTTCTGCCAACATTCTAATGAACTTAAATAAGAGGTTTGTAGAAGTTCTCTATCAGACTAATTTTATCAAAGCTCTTTGTCGGGGATTTGGCTTGGGTGCTAAAGTGCTTCAAGAATGCCAAAAATCGTGGAAAGGATGGGAAAAATAAGTTTATGGCATGTCCCTTGGAATTTATGTTCCTCCAACATGGAAAAAATTTAAACTAAACTCCAAGTGAATATAAAAGATTTTTCTTTTACTTTGTTATTAATAGCTGAAGGAGAAAATTAGATGAGGATCTAGTGACATCATTGAGGCTGGTGTTTTCCTTCATGCAGATGTCCTAATAAAATGCCTTGATAGCTGAAATGCAACTCTTTTTGATTCTTTGTTTTGTTTATCAATAGATAAAGTAATATTAATGGGAATATTAATAGATGGTTAAAGAAGCAGAAAATTTATTTCTTAAATAGAGGACCCGCTTTTAGAAAAAGAGACGCAGAAATATGAAATTCCTGACCCTCAATTTCGAGTGTCTACCAGAATCATTTTGTAGATTAAAGTTAAAATTTACGTGAATATAAAACCAATAGAACTATTTAAATATCAGGCATGTCATGTACTGAGGAAGTAAATTCTCAAATGAGGAAAGATAACTAACCTTTCTGTGGTTCTGTTATTTGTATGACAAAAGAACATTAAATTATTAAAAGCTATAAATATGTTTGCTTCATTTTTATTCTTTGAAATTCACTTTACTTTGAAACGTTATTGCTGGTGGAAGCAGTAAGGTTAACCTTTATTTAATGATAGTATCATGCCTTTTTCTTAGAAGAGAATTCGATTTGCTGCGCACAAATTTAACAAGTTAAATTTGTTCGACTATAAAATAAATCAGATTGTGATATTATATTATGTTTAAATTAAAAAGTTATTTAGTAGCTTTTTAATATCAATTTGAAGTGGAGTGTAAAATAATGTAGTTTATCATTTATATTGACCTGTTGTGAATCATTGACAGATGAATATCAAGTGAACTTTCCGAGGGATCAGTTAAAGTACGTGAGAGAAGTGGGGAATTCTTGGTATGGTCAGGCAGTGGAGGGAGAAGCGTGTGATATATTGAAAATAGGAATGAAAAGCAAAGTGGTGGTCAAAATATTAAGAGTGGATGCAACTTCCAGTGAACTAATGCAATTTCTTCAAGAGACACGTGCATTCAGGTAATTAGCCTCTTTCCATTTTTAGAAATTCCCACTATTTCTTTTTCAGCCATCTTCCAAGAATAGGTTTCTTCCAACTCAAATGGAAGAAATGAATGCCTCAAAAAGAAATATCAAATATTAGAAGAGTGTTTTTTTAAACAGCTTATGTTTGCTGTCTATCTTAAATAAAGTATTCCTGTAACAGGGCGATCATGGAGGTTAAGCCTACATAATTTCCGGACCAATGGCAGGATTGTGGTAATTGCGCACATACCACTGCTACTTCCCAAACAAACTGGTATCCATAAATATGAATCTTAGCAGACTTCAAGCCACCACTGCAGATTGAAGCCCAGTTCTTAACAATGACAGTTCAGTGCCCTTAACCACTGAACCATTGCAATAAATAATAGTATTAATTTTAAAACTATTTAATGTATTATTTTTTAAATAAATGAAAACTAAAAAGCAAGAATTAGAAAAGCAAAATAATTTTAGCGAATTTCTTATGAAATTAAAATTGTAATTTTTTATTATTATTTTACAATAACAAAATCAAACAATATTCAAATATTCTTAATAATAACAATTCACATTCTAAACATATACACTGCTAAAAATATATATATAGAATTCTTAATTGAAGAGTTTAATAGAAGAGGCAGGTAATTGACATTTAAAAAATATATAGATTTCTCGGGAAAAGTTATTATTTTAATCTTATTTTAATATATAACATTCATTTACATTGCCACATCTATTAATTTGGAAGATACTATCAATAGGAAGATTCAGTTGGATCTGCCAATCAATTAATCTTCCAAAGATTGGGTAAGTGACATTATTTCAGCATTCTTCAAATGGAAGAAACAGATAAGTGACTTGATAACAAATTGAGGACAAACAACACTTGCTTGACATCAAGCACTAAGATACAAAAGGTACGAAGACATTTCGGAGAAAATAAAGAAACTCTAAGCAGCAGTTTCCATACATAAAAGAGAAATGTAGAGTCTTTTATGAATCAATAGCTTAAAAATACAAAGAAACAATAGTTCTTAAAAAGCTTCACCCTATAATTTTGATAATGATGTGAACTTTGATAATGATGTGTTTGTTGATGAATTTAATATTTTTTCTGATCAAAGTCACTTTGAAAATGAGTATTGTCTTATGCTGATGCAGCTTTTTCAGTATATTATTATTGTTACTAGCTGAATATTTGTTCTTCGCACAGGTTTAAAAAAAAAACAAAAAAAAACTGCCAACGCGTCGGTAATCATCAACATGACCAACTCATGCTCAAAAATTAAGTTAACTCAGTTGAACTCAAAAAAATTAAGTACAATTCAATTAAGTTAAAACAATTAAGTTTTTTTTGTTTTGCTCTTTTTAATTTCAAATTTTTTTGCTCTTCCTGGCACCTTTACAATTTGAAATTATTAGTGAAACCTCTTTTTGGAAAGAAGGCCATCCCCTCAACAATGCTTTGCATCTCTGCCCCACAAAAGGCATCTATCTAGGCTATAGGGTCAGAGAGACAAAACAAATAATTTTTTTTCCACTCACCCTTTGCGAGACATCCATCTAACCCCATCTAGACCTTGGATGTACTAAACAAACTATTATCTTATAAAAATAATCTATTACTTTAAACCTTACAAAAAAAGGAAAAGAAATTGCTTGAAATCCTCTATAAAAAAACAAAAAATAAAACGTAATTTTTTTTAAAAGAAAACAGTTACTTGAAACCTTATAATTGTAATTAAAATAATGGATGTCAGGAAATCACATAATTTAAATTTGGGTTTTGTATGTATTGAGGCACAAAGTGAAAGATTGTATTTTAGTAAGTTTGATTAGAAAGTTATTAGGGGGGGAGACAGAATTATAAGTGAGGGCTTAAAAGAAGAGTAACAGTCATATATATTTTTTTTTGCTAAGATTTTAGTTTGATTTGTTATTATTATTACAGTTGAAAGTGTTGTTCATATTCTCGTAGGAATCTTATTAGATTTATTTCCCGTTGCTTTAGGAGATTATTCTTTATAGTCGATTTCTTAAACTTTCATCATGTTGGCATCTTCTGAAGTGAAATAGTGGGAACAGTTCCAGCCCTTCCGCAAACGCATTTCTTTGATTGAATGATTTTAAAGCTCTTCAGATAATCTTTGAAGGGGCCAGGTTCTGTAAAAAAGAGGTCCCGTTCTCTGAGCCAAACCTGTGGAACCAGCAAAATCTCTGACACAAGAGCTCAGATTTTTTTTTGTGTCCCGATTCTGGTTTTTGTTGATGCCGGTATGTCTGATGGTTGGTTGTTATGTTTAGCTTAGATAAAGATTTTATGTATGATATCGGCAACGGGAAAAGTATTGGTATTCCTGTGTCAGTGGTGTCTTTTGTAGATTTATCAGCTAATTTATTACCTTGATTGTCCAAATGAGCTTTTACCTAGGAAATTCTTATTCTCTTATTAGTTGACTGACAGTGACTGGATTTCTTGTAGAATGCTGTGTTTTGCTTTGTAATTTCTTATGGCTGTAAGTGTGGATGAGCTATCGGACCCAAATTGTTGTAGTGGTGGTTGAGTTGTGAATTTGATAGCTTCCAGGATGGCTATGGTATCTGCCTGAAATATGGTATTTTCCTTTCTAAATTTATGTTTTTTAATCTGTATTACTTAAATAGATGTAATAGAAGTAGTCAACACAGTCGTCTGTGAAAATGTTTATTTCGTCTGATATTTGTTCCTGTTGAAATTCACTGATGATTTTGCTTTTGAAGTTAGCGGAGTGTATTATGTTTAATTTTGGTTTTCTCTCCAGTTCTACACGCTTGATTACATTGGTGCCAAAATTGTTCTTTTGGAGATTAATCCTGATGGTGGGTGGAAAGTTATTGACCTTTCATGTGCCCCGAAGATATTATCCGTTTACTAGAGGATTATCACTTGGGGGTGGATATCCGTTGATTCCCTTGCCTTGAGAGAGAGAATCTTCATAAAGAGTTGAAACTTAATGGAAATTTGCCAGATACTGAATTATTGATTAGCTTTGGTGATTCAGTACTATTTTGGATGCAAGTTGAATTCCAGAGTTGTTGTCGCTAGGGAGTCAAAAAGCTTAGATACGGATTACTGACGCCTAGCTGTTCGGCTATGTTGGCTCCACAGCAGGGAGGATTGCCAAAGTTCAAAAGTCAGATAATTTGATAAAAATAAAATCTTTAGATTCTATAGAACAGGATAGTTATTTTTAAAGAATAAGTTGAAAATAATTTATTGGTGGTTATAGATATTCTGAATCTATTCGTAAACAACGAGCGTGGAAGAAGACATCTTCTTCCTTTGACGTCTTTGAGGGCTCTCTAGAAGTTCATCCCATCTAAATGAAAATTAATGATATTCAGTATTATTTGGCATAATTTGAGGCAAACTTCTAATATTCAAAAATTACCATATCAGCAATCTGTTCCATTTGCTGGGACGAAAAAATTCATTTCCATAGTACCTATATTAGTATTTACAGTACCTAATACAGTATATGCAGAATCATTTAACATAATATCTATTACCATAAAAATTTCTTTTCTTTAAATTATTATTTTTAAATTGAAAATAACAGACGGCTCATCAGCATTCTTTAAGATGTCAAGTGTTAAATCCAAAATTATATCCTATTTTTTTGGCAAAATTAATTGCAACTTTTTCATAAAAATGGATTCAGAGGAGACTTTTTGTATGAATAAATTACAGAAAAAGATAGTTACATTTTTTTTCCAATGCTAAATGTCCGAAGAGATTTCTGAAACAAATTATAATATGGTAAAGACAGATGCATTGGCATCAGACAAGCCTTGACAGGTGTTCATGATTTTTACCTTCTTTTTGTGCTAATTCAGAGCCAATTTTATGCTAATTCAGATTATTTTCACTTAAAGAAATTCTTCTTATTAGTAATTGTGACCTGGTTCTTAGATAAGAATTGCATAGTTTACCGTGAAAGAAAAAATAAAGAAGGGTTAAAGAAAGAAAAGGGCAAAAAGGGTATGGAGTCTATTACATCAGGGCACTAATTTACTTCAGGGGTAACAAGGTGGATTCTTTTGACTAAAAGGGCAGCAGGGTGCTGTGCCCTGTTTACCCTGCCTAGAATGAGCTCTGCATGAAAAAATTGCAAATCATAATTTCTGCACTTAATTTTACTATTCAATTTCAATGAAATCATTAAAAATGGAATTCAGATTTGTTTCATACATTAACTTTTACAATCTGAATGCCGTTAACTTTTAACAATCTGAAAATGTCATTATTATTTTCTTTTTTTAAAAAAAACCAGACCTAGATTTGCAAAAATTGCCTGGTAATTCTTTGGCGAGCCCTGTTAATTATTTCAATTATATCAGTGTTTACATTATAATAAAATTGTTTTTTAGTATTTTTTTTATTTATTGATTCTTTTAGGAAGGTAAATAATTTGCACTGTTGTTGGTGTCATGTATATTCGATGATAAACAATCATAAATTTTTTAAGTCCTTAATTTTTCAAAAAAGTACTTAATTTTTTCATAAAAAAAGTTCTTAAAAGTGCTTAATTTTTGCTTTGTTGAAAGAGTGGGAACCCTGATCTGGTTTCTTTTTTTGTAATGCTCCCTTTAGTGAGTGATACAATTGTTCTATATGTTGTTCTCGTGTTTTATTGAGTATTTAACTAGCCACAATAAAAGGTCACTCTTTTAGTGTAGACTTTCCATACGTCTTACGTCCTATGCATTCAATTCACTTCATTCTGTGTGACTATTTTTAAATGGCAGTCATTTATTCATACATACGTATTAAAAATCATGTTGAATAGTGTATTTGGTTTCAGCCCTTTTCTGCATTTTTGTGAAGTACAATAATATTATGTTGCTAATATAAAGTCTTTTTTATTTTAGAAATTTACAGCATCCTCATTTAGTGTCTCTTTTGGGTCGCTGTTTGGAAGTTCATCCTTTCTTACTCATCATGGAAAGCTGTGAAAAGGTAGGCTATCTTCTTTCATGCAACAGCCTTTCATCCCTTCGGTGGATCGACGAAACGAGGACCTCGGGGACCGGACACTGGGGGAAGGGTTCCGCGTTCGGCCGACCACCCGACCGGAACTCCTGCACCCCAATGTCCGAGGTCAAGAAAACTGAGGTGGGGGCAGAGTAGGATTTGACCTTCTCTATGGGCTGTAACACTATTTAGTTGAGTGTTTTATGTCTATAAACTGTCTGGCCGAAAGTATCCGGACGCTGGGTTGTCAGGGTAGTGAAAGCCCGATGGTGTGGGGGATGTTTCTAGTGGTCCACTCGTTTCTGTGGTTGGAAACATGAACTCTGAGATGTGGACAATGCTGCACCCCCATTTCTGTGGCAATATTTCGACCCGTTTCTCTTCCGGCAGGAGACGGCTGCTCCGTTCGCACGCCAAGGCTCACACAGACGCGGTTCGACGAAACAGGTGTTCGAAAACGGGACTGCCCTTCTCAGAGCCCATATCTGAATCCCATAGATCATCTTCGGGACGCACAAGAGCCAGAAATCAGAGCTCTTATGTCAGAGATTTTGCTGGTTCCACAGGTTTGGCTCAGAGAACGGGACCTCTCTTTTACAGAACCTGACCCCGCACAAGAGCGTGGCCAGCCGAATCGACCCTCCCAACTGCGAGCACTCCCTTCAGTTGTGTGAGTTGTCCATTCCTATGGCCACCTATCAAGAACTGGTGAAAAGTCTTCCCAGAGGTGTGGGGGGGGGAATGCAAAAGGGAGATCCTACATCCTATGAATAGGTGTCTCAGGACGCTCCATATCACTGGGTGTTTGAATACTTTTGATCAGAAGAGAGAGACATTAATTTTTAGGATAGGGTTTCTTGCTTGAATAACAATACATATCGTGTGATGGACGGTTTGACCACTAGAAGTAATAGTATATCTAATATCAGAAAAGAATATTTTATTTATTTATATAAATGACAGGCATTTTCCCACTCGGCCGAGTACCCCGAGGCGCCGCTGGTGTGCTCGAAATTTTCGATGTGTCGCAAAGAGTGCGAGAGTCTAGACCCATTTTAAAAAGATGGGCATTGGTCTAGCTAAAAGAAGAAAGAATGCCACAGAATAAAGGAAATCCCGTGAGACACTCCCGGGTGTTTCCCTCGGCTTCGACAAAGAGATGGGAAGTGAACCTCTTCTTTGCAGCATTCAAAAATATTGTATTGCAAAATAGAGATCCCTTTCTTTGCCAGGAAATCTGGATTTTTGTTTCTCTCTATGCAACCATGAGTAGGCATGTCGTAGTCATAGTTCATGACTTCTTTAATCAAATATTTTAGAGTGGAGTTTCAATAATTTCGAAATTAAAAGATAGTGAATATTCTATTTAATATGCAACACATGTCATTTTTATATCTTTTCATTATTTCCTGGAGGTTTCACTGTAGTTAAAGCGTCGAGTTAAATACTATGAAATGCTTTGGAATTCTTTTGTTAATTTAAATTAAGGGCTTAAAATATATTACTCATTAAAAAAACAAAGATTAAAAAAAAACGAGTTAAACCAAAGAAAAAGGGATTTCGGTTTTTTCCCCACCCTAGTTTCAACTCAATAAAATAATATAATCTCGTTTACTTTTATCAAAATTTGAAGAAAAAAAAAAACTTGGAATTTTCTCAAAAAATTGCCTATTTTTGCAATAAAATCTGACAAGTGGTTATAAAAACACAAATTAGTACTCATTTTATAGATAATGCTTTCAACTTTATCTTTCATAATTAAAACTTCTCTGAAAAATAAACTGTTCAAAAAGTACAAGTGTTTTGTTTTCTTTGATAATCCTCCTAGCAAAATCAATTTTTGAGGAGGGTTAAAAAAATGTTCTCATTTGGTTAGCTGTCGTGAAATGTTGCAGGTAAAATTGATACTAAAGATTTTATTACTATATTGATAAAAAGCATCTGAGTTTGACTAAAAGAAGTTAATATCAGATTAAATTGATTTTCCCTGTGTATGTATTATCTTTTTCGTAAATGGATCTTCTAGAAACCCTAGCACATCAGTTTAGTATGATGACGAAATCCAAATGTAATTGATATAAATAAAATAAAATTTTGAGATTTGTGGATTATCCCCATTTTTATTTCAATAAATAATTTATTGTAATATTGTTTTCATATGAAGTGTATTACAATAATTACTGTCGATGTAACTTTTCAGAAAGGGTTACATATATTAGTGTCTTCTTTTCACAAATTTGTGTGTAATATCTTGAAGAAAATCAAAAAAATTTAAACTCAGAATCTTCCTTGAAATGATCAGCCGAAAGAGTGAAAATGGAATTTAAAAGTTTTAGCCTGATTGTTTAAAGATATTTATGTGGGATTTTTTTTTAAATAATTCCGTCTGTATTATACCTATATCTCTTTCCATTCTGCACCTCTTTTAGTCATCATTTTGCTTTAGATTCATCGAGTTTTGGCAAATGAAAGAAGTTTAGTCATCTGTGGGCAAATGCTGTAGGATAAATGTATTGCTATCACCCATATGATTTAGTTTTTGTATAAAACACGTTCTAACTTTTTCAAGATTGATAAATTCTTCATTTTATACAAAAAAATATCTCTTTTTAATTTAAATAAATATAAAACATGCATAGTAAATTTTTTTAATAAAGGTTTAGAGTGCTTTGGCTTTAAGTGGAGTTTAAAGACATAAAGATGATATTTATTTGTGTTTATGGCCTTTCAAATTACTGTAAGCAATTTAAAATTTAAAGGACAAGTTTCGCATAGCTTATTGTCCATCAAGTGCCAAGTAAAGTTGAAAACAAAAGGATGCAAAAAGAACTCACTATTAAATTTTTTATTTATTTTTTTGTTGGATGAAATGAAGTTATTGACAATGAAAATGTTAGTCAATTAGTTAGAGTTAGTTAGAAATGTAATGTTTCGGTCACCTGAGGTTACTGTGTAATACCTAATTAGCGGACAGATTAGTGCAGGTGTAAGTATGACGTCACAGAAAGCTACCTCTCCTTGAAAAAGTGAAAATTCACAATGGTAACAAACACTAACTGTTCGTTTGATAAAAATGTTTCAAATATAAAAGTAAGCTGAAAGCATTATCTACAAAGTAAATGATAAATGTATTTCTATAACTATACGTTCAGAATTTATAGCAAAAACCTTCGTCATTTTACTTAATTATTTTGTTTAACTTGTTTATGTAGTTAATTAGTTGTAGTTGTTAATGATGGTTTGTAGATGCTTTATTCTCCAATTACTTTGAATATTTTGAATACATTTAAATTATTATTTATTTACTAAATGAGTAATTACAAAAATTGTGGTGCTGTTTACTATGTTAATAGTTTTAATATAAAACTGGATATTTGAAGAGATATGATGAAATTCAAAGATACATTAAAATTCCCCATTTTATTTTTCCTTCTTTTAAATAAAAATAAAAACTTATAAAGTTTGTATTTTTTAGGATTTAAAATCGTATCTAATAGAGCAACGTAAATCACCAGAAACTCTTTTGAAAAGTGGAACTTTGCTTCGCATGGCATGTAGTATTACTTCAGCTCTTCAACACATGCATGAACATGGTTTTATTCATATGTATGTTTGTTTTATCTTTTTACTTATATTTTGCATTGCAACTATTTATTTTCCTATTTCTTTAATATTTCCCAGGAAATTTTTTTTTCTAATTTCGCCTATGCTATTATTTTCTTATGCTTTATATTTCAAGCAATGTATTATTTGTTTCAGTTAGTGGGTGATTTTGCAAAAATTTCAAATTCTAAAAAAATTTGAAGTTCATAAAAAAATCTGGAAAAAAATCATACTTTATAGTTAAGGCACTTAAGCGAAAAATAAAGTCAATCTCCTGGCTCAGAAAATGCCAGGAGAGTGCAATTTCTCTTCATACCAAAGTGTGGCATTTTTTATTTGTATAAGGCTTCTTACTAAGTTCTAAAGGCCTATTTTGTCTTAAGAAATTTCTTCTATTAGAATCGTCACATGATCATGTGTATTATTTTTAAAAACTGTTTTCATGTTTAAGTGAACTGATGTACAGCAGAAACTGTTACACACTTAAAAAAAAGATTGTTAATTTAGAATGATCATGTTTTTAGAATTTTGAAGCTACGATAAGAATATCTGGTGAATCAGATCTTCAAAGCAACAGAATGGTGGGAATAAATGGTGTTGCAAGACTAAAAGATTTTTTTTTAAAATCATAAATTGGTCAGGAGAGTAACATGAAAACCTTGTCACAAACTTTCAAATGATACACTGATTAAAGATTCAAAATACATTAGTATTTTAAATGCCTATATATGTGTAGTTTATTAATACATTGAAATGTTGGTATAAAAATTTTAAATAAATTAGTTTCATACAGGCTAAGAGTGTGACGTTTAATTAATTTTAAAACTTTTTTAGGAAATTGTAAATGAACAATCTTTTTTTTAAATGCATGAGAAAAATTATGTCTTAAAAGTGCAAAAAGTAGAAACTTTTTCATAACATTTCAACTATTTTAACCTATTTCAGGCCAATTTTGTGATATATTGTTAGGTTTTAAAGAATGACCCAATTAACTGTCTTTTTTTTTTTTTTATATAAAAAAGTTTCTTTTTCTTTTCTTAAAATAACAAAAAATTGTATTTTCACAACATTTATTAAAAAAAAAAAATTTAATGTGACTTTCACATTTTTATAGCAATCATTATGTAACAACATAAAAATACTTTCTCTTAATTATGTGAACTCTCAATGGAGGACATATCTATTTAATGCAAACAGACAGAGAAGATTAAATTGTTCCCTTAAGAAAAGCTAATTTAGAAATATGATACCATAAACTGTTTCAACTGTATGATAGGGAAAAGGCCTATAGCCAGAGTCGTCATATTTTGGCAAGTTTGGAAAATAAATTTTTCCTGATACTAGGCCTTTAAGGTAAATGAACATCAAAACATCCTTTTACATTAAAAAATAACAATTAGACGATGATTAACGTCTATTTCAATCAACATGTAAATCCACGTGGTTTACCAATCGATAGTGTGGCAGCTATTAATTCAGATTTTCATGTGGTGTTTAAAATCTGGATATGCCATTTATAGCATGCCACGAATCACACATTTCAGTTAGTAAGGATTTCTCCATTATCGACAATTTCACGGCGAGTCCGCATGGTTTTATCGATCGTATTTTCAGTAGTTATTAAAATAGATTTTCCTGTCGAGAGCAAGACAAAAAAAGCACTCTCTTTTCTTTTCTCTACTGTAAGAATTCTATAAAAGTTACTAAAAATGAAATGGATCTACATTATTTGATTATTATTTAACGTTCGTGACTATAAGAAATTGGTGGGAATCGTAAACATTTCTGTGTATAGTTGTTGATAGTTTACTGCGATCGGTAGTGTTTAAGAGTGATCTATGATTAAAAAATGTTTAATATTGCTTGTTAATTTTTTTCTTCTTTATAGGGACGTTGCAACTCACAATTGTTTAATAACTCCAGACTTAGTTGTAAAGGTTGGAGATTATGGCACTGCTATTCATTGTCATAGGGTAAGTTAATTTTGGCTTTTAGAAAGTTCTTTATTATTTCGTCTTTATTATTGTGTTTTTTAGTGTGTATCAATATCTCACATGCACATATTTAAACATCTTATTACTACAAGATTTTTCAGTAAACAATCATGAACTGTAATGTTTTATTAGCAAGAGTAATAGTTTGTTTTACCAGAAACGTCATTACTCTACAGCACCGGTTCCCAGTTTTTTTTAGCTGTGGAACCCTAAATGATCGAACTTCTTTTGGCACAACACAGAGCGTTAATTGGTAGATGTAAATATGACATTTAAGAAAAAAATTGATTAAGAACATTTAATATGAAGAATAATTTTTTTCATTGTTTCATGTTAGGCAATTGAATGCGCAATTTTGCTGTGGCTTTAAGTGAGTTTTTGGCTTATGCACAAATCAAATTGAATAAGATAAGCAGTATTGCTTTTGAAAAAGAACTGATATAAAATATGAGAATGGTTATTGGAAGTAAAATAATTGTGATATTTGGTCATTTTATTTTGAATATTGAAGTTTGATGTGATAAATTTAGATACAATCATTTGTAAATGCTTATCCGTTTAGTAATTTATTCCATATATTGTTATTGCAAAAAAGTTATAAATATATGTTTTAAAATCTGAAATTTAATTTTACTTAAATAATTTTCGAATAATAACCTAATTATTAAATAAATAATCGATTATTGGTTGAATGCCTACCTCTTTCAAAAATCTTTACTGCGTAGAAAAAAAAAGTGTCCTAACTAATGCAACCCCTGTAATCTTTCTAAGCTGACTATTATGACTGATATTTTATGGTCTAATCTATTTAGTTAAATTTCTATCTTAATAAAATGATTTTGGTTTTGGAGCTTAGGAATCAAAAGTGATCACCTGCCCCGGTTACTGACAGCAGTGATGGATGCTTGACTTAGGTGTTCCACTTCTACTTCGTGCTCACCTGCTGAGTTCTACAGAAAATCCCCCATCCAATTAAAACGAAATTCCACATTTACAATAAAATAGAAATTTTCATATTTGGTTATTTCAGCGGTGAACACCCGACATTCCAGAAATTGCCGTCTTGTAATCAGAAATAAGGGGTCTACTTATACACCGGGACATACAGAGTGTAACATAGGTTGGTCAAATATCATAAGAAATATATCTTGAAACATTCAATATTTTTTAAGAACCATCCAATGATACCAAACTCGATTCTGGGGGCAACTTTGTTATATGTTACAAATAAATGTTTAGTTATCAGAGAAGCACCAAAAAGAAGTGAAAAAAAAATTTTTTTTCCTCCAATAATTTTCTTAATAGATGGGAAATGAACAAAAAATAAAGTTTTTTCAAAATTTTTTGTAAAAGGAAAAAAAAAGTTGTTTATTTTAATTGTTACAAAGTATCCGAAAAGAGACGCTTCCAGTAAATGAATGTCCAGAAATGGGAATTCCTACTGTGTATATATAAATTTTAAAATGTTATGGTGTGTTTTTCATAAATAGAGAAGTACTTTGAATATCTTAGGAGGATTTCTATTGCCTGGGTGATGTCGCCTTTCCAATCAGGTGGTGCGCACCAGAAACACTCATGTGTACGGAGAGTGTCATCGAGGCCAAAGACATCTCACGAGAAGCCAACATTTGGTAAATATCTTTTGAACAAATGACATAAATATTGGATGTCATATCCAATATTTATATCATGGTTTGTCCTATTTCTTCTGGGACTTTGGGGGGGGGGAACGAATAAACTAGACTAAAACTAACCAATTCAATAATTTATCAGTAAGTATAACAGGAATAGCATAAATTTTAACTAAATGAGTTTTATGTAGTGCCAGAAAGTTAGGTTTTTCACTCTTTTAAAGAAATAACTGTTTGTTTAAAGAAATAACTATTTTTTGTGCTATTTGTGTATATGGAATTTTAAAGTCTATAAATCATATTATTTAAAAGTAATTGAGTATTCCTACTTGATTGCTGGTTCGTAGTTGTCCTGATTTAAAACATTCTGTTCTTATTTCACGAAGCTTCTGTAGAGTCTTCATTACTCCAAAGTGGACTCCGGTTGAACTGCAATACCTATCCTTTCAAGATGTCCGCAATTCTTGATCTGTGAAGGACAAGCTGCCATTTCAACCTCTGTCCTTCACCAGATTCAGATAGATTTGTATAATGCATCATATAGAGTGAGTCCCGTGGAGACTACCACTTAGTTGTAGGTGGAACTTGGTCTTATATTCAAAGATTCCTTCCTTTCAGGGATATGTCAGAATCTTCCATTTGGGCTTTACCTTTCATCACTCCATTTATCTGGTTTTGGTGTCGTTGAAACCTTAACATAGGATTTAATAGCTAATATTTCTTTTCTATTCTGGAGGCTAATATTTCATTGCAAGCCTTCCTCGATAATGCGTCAGCATTTTGATTCCCTACGATGATGAATCTTGAAGTCGTATTCCTAGAATCCACCTGGCTCCCTGACCTTCCTTTTCACAGTAATTTTACTGAACTTGAGTGCTATTCATTGTTCTTGAAGCCTAATTTGGAGGATTAATTCGTTATTGATATCAGCCACATCTACCACATGATGGTAACCGGCATCTCTAAATGTGATCTTGAGATAGACTTTGTTGATTTTGTCTTCAGTCACAGTCAACAGTACAACATGGGGCAGAATCCAGATAATTTCTTTTGCCTAGTGTTTGTGTCAGACTATGAATTTCAATGAACAAGGTTCGAGTAAGAGTCAGAGATCACGAGTTCGAAAATCCTCTGAAAGAGGGAGTTCGAGCATTTAAAAATAATTTAACGACAGAATTTGCATAGTATTAATTTTGAGTGTGTAAGTACCCTCATTATGCAACTGTTATTTTGTATATATATAACAAATCAATATAGGATTTGGACTTTTGTTTCTTTTGATTTTCATTACTGTATGTATTGAATTCGTGACCTCATGTTATGGAGAGGATTGTTTTTCTTTTATGATGTTTAAGTTCAGTTATGATTTTTCCTGCTTAATAAAAATTCTTGTTAGTTCAAAGATGCCTTTTTCATTATACTTGCTAAGCATTTTCCACAACGCACTAAACTCTGCCAGCAGTTTGGACCAAGTCTGTTCTGATGTTAAGGACATGTTTGCTCCGGCATCAATTATCATACTACATATAACTCCACTGACATGCCCCTTAACAATAAGTCTGCTGTCGCTACCAATCAATGAAGAAATCTGTAGCACTTTGACTCGAAGCTCATTACTTCCAACATCCTTACATTTCTGGTAGTTCTTACGTACATGCCTATCTTTTCCACAACTCTTCCTGTTTTCTCTCAAACTGCAAGGATCTCTCGCTGGATACTTTCCATCATTTTCTTAAGACCAGGATTTGAATCCGTGACTGATACTGCTTTGATAGAGTAGCGGTGTTTCCGCGAGACTTTCAGCTGCATCGAGCTCGTGTGTAGACGAGAGCAGATACTATATTCTTCACATCGACGAGTTTAAGAGCCTTTTAAGTCTCTGGATCTTGCATGCTGTTTATGAAGTGTTGGAGGGCAATCTTGAAAGGTCGACCTGAAAAAATGTGACAATTGTTGAATATCAACGGCCAGTTCTTCAAAGCTTTCACCTGCTTGTTAATAGCAGAACTTCAGTTGTAGTGATTGAGTCTTCAGATTATTGAATTCGCTGATAGAAAAAGGAAAACGTAAAATCAGAGAACAAGTCTAAGTTGACTTAAAAATCTAGAAAATGAAATTAGAGGAAAATAAAAGGAAAGAAGAAGCTGAAGCAATAAAACAAACCCAAGAAATGGAAGCTGAGGAAAGAAAACGAACTCCAGAAACAAATTTTATATTAGAAAAATTGCTTTTACAAAATGAAACAAAACATGGTGAAAATAATCTTCTAATTAAACGTGAACTTCATAATATTCCCGAAAAGTTCAATCCGAAAGTGAATGACATCAGCTGTACTGCTCGAGTTGGAATGAGTGAAGAACTGTGGGTATCTCATTTCATAGAATTACTGCCATACGATGTCTTATTTATCACAAGACAAGAAGAAAGTTGATAATAGTAAAGTAAAAGAACTTTCATTAAAAAGATTTAAAATGATCCCCGAGATATTTAGACAGTTTTTACAAAACATCTGAAAAAACCGGAAACAAGTTAGCTTGATTTTGTGTATGAACTGAGTAGAAATTTTGAATAGCACATTTAAATAGCTTTGTGATTGAATGAGTACAAATTAAGTGGAAAGTTTCCTTTGAAATGAAAAAACTTTTCATCGATGTGTGGTCAAATTTTAAAACTATGAATAATTTATGCATTAAACTGGATGACTACAAAAATGTTAGAATAGAAATGCTAGAATGTTTGCTATTCTCTCTCCTGTCTTCTTTTTAATATTGCACTTAAGAGAGTTATTCGTGATTCAAACATCAATACCAGTGATCACATTTTTACTAGATCAGTACAACTACTTGCATATGCTGATGATGTTGATATAATTGCTCGTTCCCTTCCTGCCCTGAAAGAGGCATTTCTTGCCCTTGAGGTGGCTGCAAGGCAAATGGGCTTAGTCATAAATGTAGAGAAAACAAAATATATGTTATTCTCAAGAAGCAGAGTGCCAGATCCCTATATTGAAATAAATTCTTATGGATTTGAAACAGTGAGGAGTTTTACTTACTTAGGATCAATTATTACCATCGACATTGACAACAGAATTACTTCTGAAATAAAAAACCGACTCAATCTGGCGAATAGGACTGTCTATGGGCTGAGAAGATTTATTAAATCTAGGTTTCTTTCTAGAAAAACAAAGTTCTTAATCTACAAAACTCTTGTCCGGCCAGTCTTGACATACGCTTCTGAAGCTTGGACAATGACAAAACTGGAGGAAAATTGTCTCACAATATTTGAGAGAAAGATTTTGCCGGGTATACTTGGTGATGTAAATGAAAACAATAGCTGGAGAAGAAGATTTAACTTTGAACTGTACAAGATTTATAAACAACCTGATATTATTAAATACTACATAAAAATAAATAGAATGAATTGGATCGCCCACGTGATTCGAATGAGTGACGACAACACGATAAAAAAGGTACTGCTTTGTAGACCCACTGGAAAAAGAGAGCGGAGAAGGCAGCGGTTGAGATGGGCTGACTCAGTGGAGTCTGATTTTCTTGCAATTAATTAAAAGAATTGGAGTTCGAAGATAAATCGGAAGTCATCATGGAGAAATCTTCAGAGGAAGGCATTGACTCACTTCGGGTTGTCTGGCTAACTATGATGATGATGATTTTCTAAGAAAATTTTTAAACTTTATTTCTATAAAAACTTTTTATTTAAACGCCTTGCTGGAACAAGATGGGGTTGCACTGGACGAACCTTGCTACAGACTTATCAAATGTTTATTCGGCCCGTTTTGATTTACTGCTGCGAACCACTTGTTGTGGCGGGGAAAAAAGTTCTTGATTCTTAGGAAAAAGTTCAAAATCAGTCTCTGCGTATCACTGGGGCAGTAAAGACTACTCTGATTGATGCTATGCTTTTGGCGACTGATGTTAGACCATTGCAATCTGTGATTCAGGAGAAAGCTATAATTCTCTGGGATAAGATCATCAGAGTCCCTGGTTGCTTTTCACTTTGGAATGAGGCCAACTGGGACCTGAATAGAAATTTAAAGACTCAAAATGGCTTTCTTCAGGGAGTTTTACACTTGAAAAATACTCTCGGAATAAATTATGATCCTGAATATCTTGTCCCAACCCAAAATCCAATAAATTTGAAACATTTCCAAATTAATTTGGATTTATGTTTTTTATAGTGTAAATAAACGCAATATGGATCCTGCTATTCTGAAAGTCTTGATTTATGAAGCATTGAGCTCCTACTACCCTGAGCCAGAGTGGCTTCGGATCTGCACCGACGGATCCCTCCTACCAGACAGTCCTAATGCTGGTGCCAGAGTTTTCTCCGAGACTTTCCTTTTATGCCCCTGTGAGACAAGGATCTGCTTTTGATGCAGAGATAGCTGCAATCCGAATAGCTCTAGTCCAGTTGCAGTGTCATATCGATCTTTTTGAAAAAGCTATTGTCCTATGTGACTCAAGAGCTGCTTTGCTTGCCATTGCATCCTTAAATAATCCCCTAACTCGAGACATTTTGGATTGCCGCCTCCAACTTGAATACCTAGCATCCCTTAGGAAAACCATTGTTCTCCAGTGGGTTCCTGCCTGAAGCTTTAACATTTCAGCGTTACGGTTAATGAAAATGTAGACTACTTAGCAAAAAAGGGGACCTTAATTATTCAGACTTCTGCGCACATTATGGCCTTCTGTTCCATCAATCAGCTTATTAAGAGGACCTTTAAGACCTGTGCTCATGAAGAGCTTATTGACCGTACTTCTACTAAGTCTTGGAGGGCTACCGTCCTAAATTTGCGAAATGGCCCAAGACGAAGAGCTGTGGCTGAATTCGGCTTGACCAACGGTCATGATTGTCTGTGGAAACATCTGTCTAGATTTGGTATCGTTCCTTCCCTGGTATGCACTCTTTGCAGTTCTGGTGAGGACATGGACTCCACGCACCTTCTCCTCTGCTCTGCACTTTGCAGGAATTCTATCACTGAATGCTATTGGGAAGCTAGAGACATGTTGTGATTAATAGACTCCGTTGCAGCATCTTTTGTTTCTGTTCTTATTTTTGGATGTTTATGTATGCTGTTACTGTCTATAATCTGCCATTGGAAATAAAATAAAAAAAAACTTTTTATTTAAAATAAAGATAAACCGACTGTAATAAAAAAAAAATAGCTTTTCAAAGGTTATTGAAAAAAAAGTACAAATTAGGAAAGTAGTTTAAAACTTTTTTTTTTTTGCATTCATCATTTTTGTCAAGGACACCTTTAAAATTTTCTCAGAAGTGGGAGGAAAATTCAATCGAGAAAAAAAAACAGTCCTCAAATTGTTAAATCATGCTTCAAAGTTATTTCTGTAATTTTTAAATTTTTAAAAAACAATTTTTATAATTGATTTATTGTCACTAAAACAGCAAACTTCAAAACAAAATTAGCAATTTTAACAATATTTCAATTTGAAAAAAAGAAAACTAAAAAGTCATATTTCATTTTAATTATTCAAGAAAATGTAGTACTTTATTTACATCACACTTTAAATTCTTAAAATTTTCTACACACACACAAAAAATTCGCTATTGTGTTTTTGTATTATTTATTTATTTATTTTTTGGTAAATTTTGTATGAATTTTGTTTTGCGAAATGCATCTTTTGCAAACGTATTTTAGCTAATAAGGGTATAACATTTTAAAATGCAAATTTCGCATCCTGTTTATTACTTTGAATAAATTCAATATTGAACATAAGAAAAATTATTACAAATAAAAAATTATTTATTTTTTGTAGTTTTTCAGGAAAAACAGTTTTAATAATAAAAAAAATAACTAAAAATAAATAAATAAGGTATTAAGAATTATTTGCTTCTCTAGTAAAAAACTTAAAAATCTATATCTTAAACATTTCCATTTCCAATCTGAGGTGAAACCATTAGGTGAAAAATTTCGAAACAATTCTTATTTCTTGCAACACTTTAGAATGACAAAATTGATATTTTTGATTAAAAATATCAATTCTCAAACCAAATATCCTTCTCTCTTTGCATTAAACCAAAAAGTTAACTCAGTTTTGGCAACAAAAAAGAAAGATTAGTGTGAAACTCCTATGTAGACAATATCACTACACCCTATGACAAGTTTAGATTCGGCCAATTCTGTTTACCCAGGTAGTATATACTGACGTCATAGGCAATCCCCACCACTTTTTGAGTCATGTGAAGTTAGTTTCATTTTAAGCTAATTTTGAGTTATGATTTTAAAATTTCAGGTCAATTTTGTACATACTGATTTGATTTGTGAGAGTTTTATGTTATAGACTATTCAAAATCATCAAGATTACGCGATTACCGTACGCATGCAGGTTCCGTATTTGTTGATGTTCTATAGTTGACGACAAGTTTGTAAAAGCCATGATTGGCTATGTATGACAAATTTCAGTGAAATATGCAAACTTAGTTTTGGAGCCAGTAAAAAAAAGGATAATCTGTTCCTCGCAGCTTTTGGAGAAAAAAATTGGCACTGATTTAATAAGTTTCCAAGTAGCCATAAACCAAGAAAATTCTTTGGTTCCAGAGCCAGTCAAAATTCTTGCAGCTGTAATGAATAAAAGTCAGGAAAATTGTATTCTTCCTCCTAACAGTCTAAATTTATCTGAAAATAGTAAAGTTACCATGACAACCATGTCCAAACAAAAAATTGTAAAAAGGTTTGAAAATGAATTCCCAGAATTTGAGTAAGATTTATAGTGTCATCAAATCAACAAAGACATCACAATTCAAGGTGGCACTTGCAACACTCAAGTTCTCTCGAGTAACGAAAGTTCAAGTGATGCCACCCGATTTAATGAAAAATCAAAACTTATCTCCCCTAAAGAAGTCTGATTCTTTGGGAAAACAAAAAAGAATACTCAGGAGATACTGCCGAAATCACAATAAAAAATATGAAAATCCTAAAGTTACATGTAACTTCTAAAGCTACAAAATTCTATAGCTTTACTATGTTTTTAATTATGGAATAAATCTTTTATTTTTATTTTTTGCTTTATCATCAAAAATATATAAATTGAGGAGAGAAAAATGTGGGGAGTTTGCTTTAGAAATTGATCATGATGAAATTAATGCAATAAAAAGTTATATACAAGATAAATGTAGAGTAAGATAAGAACTATATACATTATGAACAAGGTATTTCAAAATAAGAGAAGACTCAAAGGGTGCAGATCAATGCTGTTCATATCTATGGTTTGTTAATTATGTAGAAAGGAGATTGTCGACAATACACCTTCGCTTAGAGAATGTCACTGGGCTGAATTTAATATTTTTCATCAGTACGTTAAAAATCGAAAATTTGGTTGAAGTAGCCAGGGGTCTGACCAGGTATTTTGTGAAAGGTCCGGTTTTTGTAAAATTATGAAAAAATCACTCGTAATTTGGGAATATAAAATAAACGTTAAGTCACATTCCTTCAACCAGGGTCCTGCTTTTATGAATTTGTGCAGACAGGGTCCTGTTATTGGAAAAACCTTTTTCAAGGAGATTCTGAATTGTAAATAGATACAAGATTATTCTCAACACTGTAAAATTGTAATTTTAAAAAAATAAATTTTCAAAAATAAACAGCAATTGCTGCTTCTATTTAGAGATGCAACATACAAATATATATTTGATATTTAGCCTATACTGCTGAACGCAGAATATTCATTTCGGATGAATAATGGAGGAAGCGTCTGCCGAAGACAAAACTTAATTCGTTTACGTCCATCTTTTTTTTTTTTTTACCCCTGGGACGATTAACAAAACAATAATGAAGATAAACAAATTTGTGAAGGGTCCGATTTAAAGAAAAATCATTATGTGAAGAGTCCGTTTTTAAGTTAAAATATTTTGTGAAGGGTCCGATTTTATAAAATGATATTTCGTGAAGGGTCCGTTGACCCCTGGTAGCGCTTCTTTGAAAATGGACGTCTATTTTAAGATTATTATAAATGGTGTTATTTCGCACAAACTTTTTATTATTATGAGAATATTGTGTTCAAACGGGAGATTTTTTTTTTAAATTTGCGTTTCATTTAGTGAGCCTCAAGCAGGGGAGACGTCTTTTGGTATTCAGTGCCATCTTAGAGTTATGAAAGTTTGAAAAGCATCCTCTGCTTTTTTGATGGTGGTAGAATTATGCTGATCCCAGTTGAGGGTACTAGTAAGGGTGAGTCCTAAGCATCAAACACAATTGGGATTTCTCCTTCAAATAGCATTGAGTATTTTATTTAGTTTTCTTTTGCGTTTTTTTTTATGACGAGTAGGTTTGATTCGGTAGTGTTTTTATCTTTCGTTTCCAGCACCTGGATCTTACTGATGACCTTGTTCGGGCACGGTATCATCTACGTAGAATGCAGTTTGCATATGTGTTCTTTCCACTGGAAAGTCTATGATGTAAATGTGAAAGGATAGACCTTTGAGGGATTCTGCTTTAATGGCTTCATTGACTCTTATGATGAATGTCTTTTGGAAAAGGTAGTTGTTTGTCACGTAGAAAGAATGACTACAGAAAGTATATTGAGGCACTTTATGTACACAAGGAAGCTGACATCTCCGCTTGAGCTTTTATAGATATAAATACGGAACAGGAAATGATGTAATGGAATGTTCTAGATATAATAAATAAAAGCTTAAGTAACATCATACATATATTTCTATTTCTTTCAAGGTGAGAGGATTGAACTCTTCACTTCTGCTCGCCAGGGCAATGACTTTAACCACTCGGCTACCCAGACGCACGTCGATTCGAATGATTTCATTTGGGATTTTACAATCTATCATTTTTTGGATAAGGCTGAACTTTGCCAAAGGCTTTTGCAATATCAAGCATTGAGAGGGCTTTTTCTAACTGCCTTGACTAATAAACTCTAGGACTCTAATCAGCTGTTTTGTGTTTGAAAGGTTTATTCTAAATCTGTACTGTTCTTTCAGAAGGAAGTCTAAGTATGTATCGAGTCTGGTTAAAATGATCTTCTCCACCATTTTGTAAAGAGTGTTTAAGAGGTTGATGGTCTATAATTTTCATGATTTATTCATTAACTATTAGTAAAATATATAAGATGAGCTTTTGTGTATAAATACTGGTAATTAAAAAAATTATATGAAACCTTATTTTAATTTTATACATTTCATTTTATTGATTTTTATTACTCTATTTCGGTTAATTTATTTTCTAATTTGATGTGTCTCATCGAAATTTTTTCATAATCTTCATTTTGTATTAATGTTGATTATTTGAGTTAAGGAGTGATTGATAAAAATATTTTTAAATTTTAGAAAATTGATTGGTTTGTATATTTTATTATTTTTTGACATAAGCATAACTGTTATATGAATAATTAATCGATCATAATTCTGAATTCTGTGTGAATAATATTTTATGATTTGTAATATTGTATGATTCTATTATTACAGGTCTATAGTTTATTTTCATATGATTTTGGTAATAGCCCAATTTATGCAGCAAAAATAGTTCATATTTAATGTCAAATTCATTAATGTAATTTCATAATGTTCATTTAATGTAATTTCATTAACATTCTTATTGTTGTGTTAAACAGGTCGCTTGGAGTTGTTCTTTGGGAGCTGTTAGAGTTTGGAAAATTGCCATACGTTAATCTCAGTGATTCAGATGTTATCCTGAAAGTGTTGATTGAGTGCACTTTAAAGCTGGAGCAACCTATGACGCCCTGCGTTCACAAAGATATGATGTAAGTATTTTTCAATTATTTATGTTGAGGCTTCCACTAAAAAATTATATTTATTAAAATTTTTTTTCTTCATAACAGGGCTAATAGCACCAAACTTCTCCCAAACAAAATTGTGCCAAGCTGCTTCAAAACTCTCGTATTAATACTTGAGCAAAAAGCACTATATTAGACCAGCTAGGTATCGAATTTTAGAGCAAAATAGTAACCAATGGGGATACACATGGTAATCGGAACCTATTAGGCAAGTTCCCGCCACCACCAGATCAAATCGGGTGTGCAGATATGTTATTACTAAAATACGATACTCACTTCCCATGATAACGTATTCAAAATTAGAATTGAAAAACGAATGTGGAAGGAACCCAAATGATCAATAAACGACGTGAATTTACAATTGAATCATCGCTAATACATAAACCTCGTCAAAATAAAATTCATAAAAATTCCGAATACACATGGCGTAATTCGTATGCATCGTATTAAAAAATCTCAAGTGAAAATAACTGAAGGAACAATCGTAAAACAACATGGAATTACAAAGGAATCGAGTGCATCACAAAGTGATTTAGAATAAATCGTTATAAAGTAGTCGCTTCTGGAATCCGAATTTCGTGTGTAGTTATGTTGTCTTAAATTAAAAGCATCGCAATTGAAACACTAAACTAAACTGAAATCAGCGCCGCGACAGCCCTAGAGGGCCAAGGCCTACTGTGCCCATCTCAGTTTTCTTGACCTTGGACTCTGGGGTGCAGATGCAGATGTTCCGGTCAGGTGGTCAGCCGAACGCGGAACCCCCAGTGTTTAGTTCCCAAGCATGCTTGGTACTGATTTATCGACCCAGTGAAGGGATGAAAGGCTGAGTCAACCTCGCCCGGCCCGAGGATCGAACCAGGGACCTGTGGCACGACAACGCGAAGCGCTACCGCTCAGCCACCGAGCGTCTGCAATTGAAACAACTGTGTAACATTATACAAACAAATTAGTAAAAACTACTGTTAAAACTGAGCAAACTACGTTGATTTATTAAAAAATTGCCACCAATCGAGCTCGTCAAAAAGTGATAAATCCGATTCGAAATTTGTGTGCCATATCAACTTATTGCAAATATCGGAATTTAAAAAAACAATCTAGATTTATGATGCTGTCATCAAAAATCGAGTTTGTCAAAAAATGATTACTTCAATACAAAATTCGAGTGACTTTATAATATTGTTTAAAAAATATCATAATTTGAAAAATCTTGTGGAAATAGTTGATATTGAACTGATAATAAAAGGAATGTTTATTTACAATAAAATTGGTGCGAATTTATCCAAGTTAATGTGGACTACGACTAACTCGGTTAAAGGGAAGAGTATAAAAAAGGAAAGATGGAGAGTCGGTATAAATCTAATGTATTTAACAAATACAAAGCTTATACGAGTACACAACATACATTATAATTAAAAATCTTAAAAAAAACTTAAAGAGCATACTTTATGGGAATGAAAGAGTTAGTGCTTAAAAAAGTCCTTAATCGTGTTTTACATTACTTGGGGGCTTTTCTGCAGCAATGTTTCACCATTTTTCAAGGGATAACAGGAAGGCTGGTGTAGCCTCTTCTTGCTGTTCTATGTATTCAATAGCACTTTTGATAGCCTTTAGTCCATCTGTATGAGAGATTTTTATATGTTGATTTTCATTTTCACTGTCTTCCTCATCTTTGCTATATTCATTTTCATTATTAACGATCATTTCATCGTGGAAGATAAAATTCAGACTTTTTTTGCAGTAGTTATAAAAATAAAAAATAAACTTGAAGAAAAAAAAAACATCCTTGAAATATTTGATAGCTCGGCTAAAGCGGAAACTCGGATAATTGGGGCTCTACTGTATTATATATATATATATATATATAAGCACAGCGGACAAAAATCGCCCTTAGAGAAATCATGAAAAACATTGTTTAATAACGTGTAACACTGCCCCTGGTTTTGATGACTGCCTGGATTCGGTTAGGAAATGAGTCTATCTGGTTGGTTTTACCGGTACGTCAAATCTAGTTTAAGTCACTCACTGAGAATTTGATCGCAAAAGTGCAACAAATTGTGAGGATGCTGATTTTGGCGTTTTACCCATTGTTCCAACATGTCCGACAAATTTTCAATGCATTTCAAATCAGGTGATTTTGCTGACCAGTTGAGATGTAATTGTGTGTCTGAGTATTCATAAAACCAGTCACATGTTCTTCCAGCCAGATGAACTTTGCTGTTGTCATCTTGAAAAATAAGGGTATTGACAGTATTCTCTTAATGAAGATGTTGACTGAAAGGCAACACCTGGTCATCCAAAATGTTCAAATAAACACGTTGGCTCATGCTAGTGGCCAGTGCAGTGAGGGGACCCAATACATAATAAGAAAAACGCCCCCCAAAACATGACAGATCCACCTTCGACTTGAACCTGACCTTCCGCACAGTCAGGATGAAATGTTTCATCTGCTCTTCGTAGCCCTCGATGACGTGCTTCTTTTGAATAAAGGCAAAAATGTGATTCGTCAGACCATATTACATTATGCCAGTTAGTAACTGTTTACGTTCGGTGACTTCTATCCCACTGAAGTGGCGCAGCTTTATTTGTCTGTGTGAGCAATGGCCTCTTACGACATGTTCAACTCCAAATGTTCATTGCATGTACCTCTTTCGCATTAATCTCTCACTAGCAGGATAGGATGGACCTTCATTTACAAACTGAAGCAATTCCTGTCGGGTTTGGAAGCGATTTTAATTGACAGGTCATGAAACACCTCCCCGGTCCCTTTCATGCAGGATCTTTTTCCGACCACAATTCTGACAATGTCTTTCGTGACAATGTGTGTCACACCACTGCTTGTAGACACTTTGAACAGTCCATATCGAAACACTAACAAATCGAACAACTTCATTCACCGTATTACCATGGGCATGGCCAAACACAATTGCCCCTTTTTGCCCCTCAGTCGCATCCTTACACTTACCCATATTTTCTCATAACTTCAGGTTAAAACAAAACTATCTCACTGATGGCTTCTTGCCTTTGATGACGTTGAGGCAGTAAACCACGCAGTTGGGCACGTAACTTGACCAAATCGAATAAATATAATAATGTTATAATGCGTCAACAATGTGGTGTGGTCGGTGTGAGCCAGGGCAGAAATTGTATCAACCAGCCACCTCTGATATTTGAACTCGAATCACCTTATTAGGAGGTGCTCTATCCCCTGAGTCATCACCACTCAGATATTTAAATTGCACTAAGTGCAAAAATCTTGATATTTTAAATATATTTTTTATGGATTTTAAGGCACTAAATTCGAATATGATATTTATCGTGTCCGCCTACTTTACTTAAGTGTTTTTTTCCACATTTTTTCAATTAATTTGTTAATTAATAAATGCACAGTAAGAGTGAGTTATGTCATAATTTTCATTATAATTTTGCCTTTAAAGAATTGATAATTGAAGTAGTATTTTTAAAAATTTTATTTTGATTTTAAAGAAATATGATAATTACGACTAATATTCTGGTAATGAATTTGTAAATATATACATCATTTAGCAATATGGAATATATAACCTTAAACTAATCAGTATCTATCATGCAAAACAGAATTTTTTTTATCTCTATTAAAATTTTATTTTAAGACATTTAAATCATAATTTTATCGATCTAATTGTTTTCTATTTAATATAGCGTATTATAAAATATAAAGTTAATTTATGGCTAAAAGCAAAAATAAGCTAATAAAATATAGTTCATTAAAATTATAAACAATTTTTTTTTTGTATGAAACTAATGAGTTAAAAATATTTTAATGTAACTGTGTATTTATATTGAGTAAGCACAGTGTTACTTGCTTACGCTCATTAGAAATTAAAATAAAATGAATCTTGAAATTCTCTTAATTTCCCTCAGTTTGAAACAGTATATTTGTTAGAGAAAAAAAACTATTTACTTAACAATTACTTTGATTTACTTTTATAGTGGAAAATATTGATCCGAATTTTTATTATTTATTTTTAATTATATTTACTAATTACAAAGTAAACTTAGTGCAATGTACAATTTTAAGTTTCTTAATGACAAAAGAAAACAAACAAAAAAAAAACATTTAAAATTAGAAAAACAAACATGCATAGTATCCCACCTGATCACTTATTAAACATATATATATATTTTTTTTAAATTGTTCTATAAAGTATTTTAAGTTACAGTATAAACTAACCAGGTTTTTTAAGCTTTATGATTTAAATTTTAAAAATTAATCTCAAACAAATAAATTCGCAATAAAAAAAAATTGATTGAAATATAATGAAAGTTATGTTTTCTTAATTAGGGTCAATTTCACTTATATAAGACAAAACTACATAATTAAATTTTTATCTGTTTAATTAGGAAGAATGCAATCCTTACTTTATTTATTTACCCTTATACATCTAAGCACCATTTATACGTTACTTATTAATATTTCGTTTAGTCATCCCAATTCATTCATGATCTTTCTTTGTACTCTTTTGATGATGTATTGCTTTAGTAAAAGGATTACTCTAGTAGATTAGGAGAAAAAGTGCTTGATAAATGAGTTTTTTCTAAAAACTTTAAAGCAATAAAAGGATGCGTATGTGTAGTTTTCATATGTGGAAGTCAGATTTGGTCCTTTGTATCTAATTATCTTCTTGGTGTCATATCTTATTGGGTCAGACTTTATAAACTTCATAAGGGCTGAAAAATTTTGGTCTCAGTTTCACTCCTACTCCAAATTGGGTTTTCTTTATCGCTACCTTGTCCCCTATAGTGCATTTCTTGCTTCTTTTTCCTGTTTGTTGTACTGTTTACTTTGTTCTTGCAACTTTATAATATTTGATTTGGCATCTTCTGTCATTTGTTGCTTATTCTGTTGTGAATTTTCTTCTTCAAGAATTCCTTTGATTCTGATATTTTTATTTTTCATTTGGTTACCTGTTAAAAGTTCAAATGGTGTATATTTGGGGACTAATGATGTCACTTATTGTACTGATTATAAATGTTCATACCATTGATTTGGATTTTCAAATGAGAGACTGATATTAAAATATTATCTCTATTCTTGTAAAGGTGGGTAGATAAGTGGCACTTCTGTCCCTAAGTGATGGTACTTTTGTGTCTGGAGTGCTACACTATTTTATATTAATACATTTATGGTAATGAATATTTTACGTTTATTTCATTTATGATAATTTATTTAGTTTAACTTCTGTTTTTGTAACAATTTAAAAGACTAACTGATTTTTACTTATTTTAATAAAATTTCACTGAAAAACATCTTTTTTTTTTACAAAAAATTTCTATTAATTTGTTTTCTGATAGCTATAAATTTGAATTGATGAGAAATAATTTTTTGACAATTATTTTAGTTATGAGTCTCACATATGTGCAATAGCTCTTATGGTTTTGAAAAATTTCTTAGAAAAAAGATTTTTTTTTATTAATTTCTACTCTTCTAAAATAAAAAGGTTGCAAGCATTAACGAACAGTGATTCAAACAGAGTTTAAAAAAATCATCCCAAAAACTTTTGCTTTAATCATTAGATTTTCTAATACAAAAGCTATTTAAAATTTCATTGAAGAATTTTAATTTATGATTATTTTCAATTTATGTATAATTGTCTATAAAAAATATATATTTCTGCCTCTGTTTCAGTATTAAACTGTTTGCATTCTAAAAAATTTATGAAGCCAATAATTTTTGTTGTTGATTTTAGTTACAAGATCATGCAACTCTGCTGGTTGCCTGCATCGCTAAGGCCGACGATCCAAAAAATCTCCACCCTTCTTAACTATTTATATGACAATAGAGATGTCTTGTCTGAATCTTCCGCATTTGAATCACGCTGGAACTCCCTTCAGCCAGTTCTTCGAGAGCACAATTTACAAGGCCCTCCTCCAAACATATCACTCCGATTTGAAAGTGACTTCATGCCCAAAAGTGATTCTTCCAGCATGAAATCCTCTGATTTCGATCCTGGCGCATACGGAGATAAATCACCTTCTAGTGGCTCATTTTCTATGGGCTATGATGGTGAGCTCGCTCCCGACATGTCACCCAGTCTATTAAATCTGAGAGGAAGCATTGAAGATTTGGCTGACGAAAACACTCCCAACGGTGAATATGACACGAGTGCCTGCACTTCTGAGCCACTGAGCTTAGAAACTCTTCCCGCTTGCAGCGAAGTCTCCGATTCAGATGCCTTTCAACTCCGAATTTCCGAGGCCATACACGACTTGGATACAATTCTGGCTGAAGAAGTGACTTCTTCAGAAACTTCTAAATGCAATACACCAGAAAAGAAACCCTCCCTCACTGGAGAAAATATCCCTCTCTCTGGTGAATCCAAAGAATTCGAAAAAACCGGGGATAATAATTGCCTAAAAAATACTGTATTACAGTGTACTGTGAATGTTGAAGAAACTGTGAGTTCTACACATAGTGAGGCACCCACAAACAGTGATAATAAAATCTTTGTTGAAAATGATTGATGTGCAATATAATTTTGAGTGTTAATTGGTTGAATGCAAATTAGAGATTGCTTATATTTTACTTTTTATTAGCATTTTGTAAAAAATATATATTTTCAATATTGCACTGTTGTTGAAATAAATAGGATAAAAATTTGTTAATTTTTTATTAAAATACCTTATTTTTAAAAAAAATAATAGATGCTATTTTAATAAATAATGGTAGGTTTATCAAAAAATGTGAACCCAGTTACTTGGTAAAATCTTTTACTCTTTTTCATATTTAATTGTTTTATCTTAAAAAGAAATGTTTCTATTTTAATATTTAGATGATCTTTTTTTATTTTGAATGCAATTTTTCTTTGAAATAGAAATTAAAAATGGTTGAAGTATGAAAAAAAAAGAAAAAATAAGAAAAACAAAAATGTGAATGAACAGAAGATTAGCCTTCAAAAAATGGAATTTTATTGTTATATGATAAGAATAAATAACTTAATTTGGCTTTCCATTTTAATTAAGCTGCAGTGGAATAATTTTTAATTTTAACTGAGTTTTTAATCAATATAATCTAAATGTACTTCTGAGTGTCTGTTTTTATCAGATTACACCTGATAACTAAATCAAAATTGCCGTGTGAACCAAAAATGAGAAATATCTTAGAATTGCAAAAATTGGATAATTTTCTTCATCAGTAGTGATTATAGGATAAAATACAATAATGGAATTCCCAAATAAAAGATACACTTTCTGGAAAGTTGATTTAGACTAAAAAAAAAAAGAAAGTATTTTTTATGAAAACTTTTCTGTCCGCAGACATACTTCAGCGTGAAAATCCTGCATTCAAAGATAAATTTTTGAACATTAAATTTGCATTCTTTTATGACCCCTTCAGAACTGTCCTCTTCACAGTGTGAAGCGGGATCTTTAACGGCACAAGATCCCACTGTGGTACTCTCGTATTACGTGTACTTCAGTGCGTGTACTCGCGGAACATGGGGAAAGCGTTTCTTTCTCTTTTCGCAGTTCTTTTAATAAAGGAGAGTCGTAAAATTGTTCAAAAACAAACTAAAGCAGAATAGGGGACAAATCAAAATGTAGACAGCTATTCCATTGTGGGATTTTAACATAACGCAATTCACTGAATCACAATGATGCACTCGGTTATGGAAATTGGGGAATTGTTGAACAGAATAACTTTCAGTTTTTTTTAGGCACTCATAGCAGTAGCTTGAGAAAAGTTTTTTATGGCATTCATTCTTGTGATAGATGTCATACTGAGCTCTGTTTTTGGTTACGAAATCAGTACTTGATATTTTCTGTACATTTTATGCTTAACAACTTGTTTTGAATCCTTTTTTAAACGTTTGATATTTTATACTTCAAAATATTTCTTTTTTAATTCTCTAGATTTTGTGCTTTGTATTCCAAGTATTACCATGTTTTTTACTGTTCTAGTTTCATTTTGTGCCATGGTTCACATTTTTACTATTGAGACCGGAAAAAATTTATTTACCTAATTCTGAGAGGGGAACTTTTTACTGGTTCAAATGCAGGATGATAAAAAAGCAATAAGGGCTAGTTCTAATTGAAACCAAAAACTAGAACATTGATTTTAAGTACCTAATCAATTTAATTTTATCCTTTTATAATGAAGTTTTGTTGTGTTGTATAATTTTTAACTTAGTACTTTTATTAGTATATTACTTATTTTTTAACTGCAAATTCTTACATAATTTTAATATTATATACCTCTATCAAATTAAGTAGTATATACACCTCAATTACGTTAATTTAAATTTCTTAAACTCTAACTGTATACATTTCTGTGTTGTGCTAATTGATAGTAAATTTGGAAAGTTGGCATCTGTGTTTTTTTGTGGAGTGTTAAGTGTCAAAACCATTTTAAAAGAAATTTACAAGTAACAAAAACATCTTATTGAAACAGAAAGAGATGATTTTGATGAGAAGAGATTAAAGAATAGGCATACAACTTGAAGAGAATATATTCATGTGATTTTTATGCTACATACTTCATTATTATAGAATTTCATTTGATATAATTGCTGAGCTATAAGTATTGTTTGTAAAGCTCTTCCGTCCAAACATTTAATTCTGTTAATTGAAAGTATTTGTCTTTCTGTTTATTTATCTTTCTGTTTATTTGTCTTTTTGTTTATTTTAACTGCATACATTATGCAGTTACTATAAAGTGAGTACTATATATGATTGTAACTTTCTTATTAACTTTAATCTATTCTTTTTAAGGTTTCAAATACTAATAATAACTGCCTTTCTCTGTTCAGGTGAAAGGATTTTTTTGATTAATTTGCTGTGACAAAAGGCATTTCTACAGATAGTTTAAAAATAACATTCGTTACAATTTGGGACTGTAAAAGAAAGCCTATAGTGAAAACCTATGATAAGTTCACCGCTTGTGTTTCATTGCATTAGTGGTAAACTTATAGAAAACGGATCATGTTATTCTTATATATTTATTACCATCAGTGTAATTTAATTTTTTTAACATGGCATTAGTATCATGTTTCACAAATACTCCAATGTATATTTTTAGGAATGAGATAAATTTCAATTTGTTGCATAATTTTGCTATTTAACTAATTTGCTTAAAAATCCTATTAGTAGTGCAAGCGAGGTGTTTATTATAATTACGTTCTTAAAATATCAGTACACAAAAACGTATACAATTATAAACAATTTATTATTATACTATTTCATCATGTTAAAAACTATTCTGTTGCGCTTACAGCCATATTGATTGCAATAATAATCTCTTATTAAAATAACCCTAAAACAATCCCTTAATAAATTGTTTTTCCTGATTAACATAGAAAGATTTAGAACATTCCATAATAGTGCTGGTCAATGTATGAGGTGGTCAGATAAGATAAATTACATTCTTGATAACTGTGGTCAACTCAGGCTAGTAGGTTTAACTTTGTAGGTTTTACTGTTTTATTTAGTAAACAGCAAAAGTAAATTTAATGTTGTAGAAAGAAAGTAGGGGAGTGTCGGGTACCCCCGCCCAGCCGGTACCCTCGCCCACTGTCAATTTCATATGTATAGAATATTTTTTCAAGTCAATGGGCCATCGGACATTAATTGTTATATTAAAAAAAGATTATTTTCAAAGTTTCAAGTATTTATGCAGCTGTTAACATGGTAAACAATAGTTTTGAAAATATGTTGAATACAGTAGTCATGAAATTAAGAAAAATTGGTTGAATGTTTCGATTAAACTTCATTTTAATACTAAAAAAATAATTTTTTCTATACATACAGCATTAAAGTATGTAGTCTTAAGTTTAATTTGCACAAAGAAAGAAGTTTATATGTGAAAAATTGTTCGAGTAATTACAAATTTACAAAAAAATTGGATTTCGGGTAGCCCCGCTCACATGAATGTCGGGTATCACCGCCCAATTTTATTTCGTCGATAAATGTACGGTTGCAAAGATTATTATTTTATTGCTTCAAATTTGAATGTTATATGCATTTTTAACAACAAATATTGTTGTTATTAAATGATAGAATTCACTAAAAGTATATAAATATGTAATAAATAAAATAATTTTGTGATAAAAATGATAAATGAGGTTTATCTATTGTCAATACATTGGTCATTTTCATTTACACCTGAAAAAACAGTCAAAAAACATAATTTTTGTGACATGGTCGGGGCTACCCGACACATTTTGAAAAGAGCTGAAAAACATGTTTTTTTAAGTTAAACTATTCTTTTTTTGGTTTATTCTTTTTGCATTATTTAAGTAGATGATAAAACAATAGAAACATACAACAATATTGATTATTACTCAATATTATACAGAAATATAAGCAATACTCCTTAAGTGGGCGGGGCTACCCGACTCTCCCCTACAACTAAATTTATTATCAAATCTCTAATACTTTACTATAAATTGCACTTGAAAATCTAAATCACCTATATGTTCTCTATATTTTGTATTTGTGTTATTTATCTAGCATAAAATACTACTATGTATTTTAATCAAAATATTACATTTGATTCAAATGTTATAATTTTTACAACTTTACAAGAAAAAAAAAAGCTATGCCATATCAAACTTATTTCAGAGTGTATTATTTTAGCTGTGATTTATTTCTACTCTTTTATGTCCATAAAAACTGATCCACCCACAAAAGGGAATTTTCACTGTGTAAGAACTCTCGGGGGGATTCTTCACGTTATTTATTTGTCAAAACTTAGTAATCCTGTAACGATCCAATTGTCTACTTTGTGAACCATTCTTCCACTTCAACTTGATTACAGTTCTTTCCTGTTCTCTTGTTTATTATTCAGAGGGGGTGTATATTCACACACAGATCATGGGATACCATTAGCTCTACCGGTTGCATGGACTCAACAGGTAGTTGGAACATACAGTTTCAATAGATGTTCATAATTGCGAAAATGATGCGGATTTTGTTAATCTTTCAATTCTATCCCGTGTCGGCTAATAGATCTAAGTGGCCAAACGATTCGCTGTCTGACAATTCTATGTAGACTCTTAGGAATTCCTTCTCCGAAATTGAATGTCTAGCTGTTAAATCTCGTCTTGCTATCACATCAGAAACATTCTTAAGATGAATAAACTGAACCACATATTTGCATATCCCATGAGTTTTCTTACCTCAGTGTATATTGCAGTAAATTTCCATATCTCTGTATGTTTGTCGGTCATTTTTAGACTCTCTGAAAATCTGTGATACAAAATAGAGCTAACAAAATATTTTTGTACCCATTGACCTATTTCATTAATATTTTAACATTGATATTTTTGTACTTACTTCTTATGAAATTTCTTTGCTTAAAAAATTAATTTTAGCTATTTATAATAATTTTCATCCATTTGTATTTTAATAAACTAAAAGCCAGCTTTACAAAGCTTATGTTTAATTCAAATCTTAAAGGGGTACAAAATATTTATTGGTTTTAATATGTTTTTGTAACTTAAGTTTTCCTTTTACGAAATAGTGTGTCAAATGTTTCCCCTTAATGTATATTATTACATTTGAGTAATCTTAAATATAAATTATGTCAAGCTTTTAAATTTAAGCATGTTTTTAGTTTTCACACGAGATAAATTTACAAGATTTATTAAGCACGTTTTACTTCTCATATTATATATTCTTTATTTAAAAATCTTCAATAGTTCCATATATTTATGAGAAAAAATAAATAAATGGCTGGGATTTTAACTCAATAAAAAAAAGTTCCTAAAGTACGTATGCTAAAGTAAAAAGATAATTTATTTAATAATTCTTTATATTTAATTGCAACCCTTGAATTCCCTATTGTTGTGTTTGGGTAATTCATTTCCAAAACGGACATAAATTTAACATTTCTTTTCACATTAAATTGTAAGATTGAATTTCAGTTGTTGTTAATTTATCAAATTTGTTAAATTATTTGTTGTGTATATGAAATAAAGGATTGTTATTTTCTGAATTGTTTTGTTATTTAAAAGTTGGTTGATATTTCTTTAGAATTTCTGCACCTTCTTTTAGCGAAGCTATTTTTAGCTATAGGATAAAATGTTGGTAGCTTTGTTAATGAAAAGCTAAGGAAAAATCATGCTCGAACCAATCATTTCAGTGTAGTAAATGGTGACTGATGCACGTTAAATCTGTCAGGTCGCAAAGTCCTCCATGTTCCCGTAACAAATCAATACCTCTGGGGGTACTGATCCACGAGTCTTCTAGATTGGTTCAAAAATTACAAGGCTACGGATTTGAACATTAGTAGTAGTAAAAAATTGGGTCAACGACGGATATAAAATACTTTATACAGATCGCAAATTTGCATCTTCGAGTTGAATAATTTTACTATAACTGCAACCTCATTGGAAGCCGCTCGGTAGCTTAAAATTTAGAGAAAAAAGAGAGTGTCAAATAATAATTAAAAATGGAAGTGGATACTTTTTCAACTTAATTTCACACAAAAATTATTTCGAAAGTCAGTGGGGGGAAATAAATTTCTAGAGTTTGATTTTTCTAGAAAAATTAAGCAATATTTCATCGAAATCAGAATACTTCGTATATTTTAGTAAAAGCAAAAGTTGAAGAAAATTGGTCAGAGAAATGGCTAGATTTTAGAAATATCGACTTCTGTGAATTTTTATAACTTAGAACCTGTTGCTTCAGATTTCGTTCAAATTTTATATTTTGTCATTTAGTTTAATTTGCATACCTCGCGATTGGCGATCGAAATGGGCTGCAGGTGGCGTAGAGCAGAACTCGCAACCTATGACAACACTTCGCATGCTTTCACTATTAGTGTGTGGACAGTCATAGGAGAATTTCTGTCTTGAATAGAATTAAAACTTTTAAATTAGGAAAACTATATGGAACTGAAAACTACATTGAACATAGTTCTAAAAGAAAACGTGGAAATTTAAAAAAAAAAATATTTTTAACATATATGCCAAAAAGGAGAAACTATCGTGGTACAATCTATACAACTGAAAAGAGGGGAGGGTCGAGTTATGGAACCGGTCTTCTTCCCACATGGCGTATTCGAGCGATAGTAAATTAAATAATAAAACAAAATAATTACAATTTTTTTTTTACTATGTTTGGATTAATAAGTTTTTATAATGGAATGCAAAACGTTTTCGACTGGCATAGAAAGTTTTCGAGACATCATTGGGGCCAACACATTCTCTAGATCTGAGCTCTTATTTGATGGTCAATAATCAATTTAAAGGTGAGTTCTTGTGTCTGAATTCGTAACTTATTATTTAGCACTAATAACCAAATCAATCTTTGATGGGCAGGGAGAGCCTGAATGGTAGGGCATTGGGGGCCCATCTCAAAGAGGTCGTGACTTCGATCCCCGCCGGCCGAAGACTCCTCGTGTTATAAATAGTGACTTGCGCACGTTAAATCTGTCAGGTCACAAAGTCCTCCATTTTCCTATAACAAATCATTCCTCTGGGGGTCCAGAATTGGAGGATTGATAGTTCTCTGGTTCAGGTCAAAATTACGATCCGTGGATGTATGAATGGGTCCACCCAATAAACGGGTTGAGACGTATGTGTGTGGCATAAGTCAAATTCTTGGCGCTACTGGAAATGAAAAAGAAGCTGCCATCCGACAACAGCAAATGAATATGATTTTATGGCTTATAGCGTCCACGATAAAAATCTGACTTCCATAAGTTCTGTGTTTTAGAAATGTATGGACTTCATAATAACAAGCTACTCATTGATTGGTATATTATTTTTGATGTGTAATTAATTTTGTTTAGTAATGATTATGTCATCTATGATGGGATAATATCTGACCACCTTTCAATACATAGGCAATTTCGTAGAAAATGTTAGTTCAGTATTTTAAAATGGGATAAATAAAATAATGTGCACTCCTGATATTTGCCCGATTTCAATTTTATTGCGCAGTTAATGTTAAATAAATTTGAAATTTTACCTACTATAAATGAAATACGAATTATTTAAAGTAATTTGCTTCCTCACATCAGCCCTTTGATTTTATTTTATTTTATAACCGTCGTTGAACAGCCGACCCAATTTCATGGGTTTACGACTACTTAAGTTCAACTCCGTAGCCTTGTAATTTTGAACCAATCCAGAAGACAAGGAAACTCTTGGATCAGTACGCCCAGAGGTATTGATTTGTTGTGGGAACATGGAGGACTTTGTGACTCGACAGATTTAACGTGCATCAGTCACCATTTACTACACGGGGAGTCTTCGGCCGGCGAGGATCGAACCCACGACCTCTTGGATATGGGCCCAGCGCCCTACCGACCAGGCTATCCCGGCCCCAGCCCTTTGATTAATTATTTTTGCTATTGATTTTAATGGCGATCACAATTTACTAGTTGAAAAAAAAATGAATTTGATACTTTAATGCTGAATTTAACGCTGATAAGAATAGTTTAAATATTTATTTAATGTATTGTTGATTGTCATAATTAATATTGCCATTTATTGTCATTATTTTTATTAATCTTAACCAGCTGATTGATCCATTACGATATTGTGACTGAGTTATTTGGCTACAAACTTTGTGCCGAATCCTAATTAAACCTGAAAACGAGCCATTAACCTGTTTAAATTGATTTCCCTGAATGACCCCCGCTCCCTGTACACTTCTTCTGCACCGCCACCATCCTATACCTTACAATTCCTAACATTTTATAATTTTTACATGACCCTTTTTATTTCTTTAGTCGCTACATGAAATAAATATGGAAATATTGTTCCCGCAGTGGACTGATCGTAAAGACACAGTTCCCAGTAGAACACCAAGCTGTCAGTAAGGGCTACCAAAGCAGAGGAACCATCCCTTCTGCAGAGAATCGCGATGTCTTCGGATCATCCTCAGGGATGTTTCCCAGACCGTCACAGAGTTCTGCTCTACGCCACCCATTTCGATCGCCAACAGGCGATCACAACGCTCGAATACGCCAGGAGAAGACCGGTTCCATGCCTTTGGCCCTTCCCTTTTCAGTTGTAAAGGAATGTACCACGATATTTTTCTTTTTAATATTTTTCATATTTAATTGTTAAAAATATTTAAAATTTCCATGAAGCTATCTTTAAGAACTATGTTTAATGCAGTTTTTAGTTCCATATAGTTTCCTAACTTAAAAAAGTTAAGACTATTTGAAAATCAAGATAGAAACTAACGTATACTTCCTTTCTCTATGACTCTCCACACGCTAACGGTGAAAGCATGCGAAGTGTTGCCATAGGTAGAGATTTCTGCTCTATGCTACCTGTAGCTCATTTCGATCGCCAATTGCACAGTTTGTTTTTGCTATACGTCTTTTTTACTAGAGCCTTCTAAAACGAATAATGAGATCCGCTTGGTGAATCTTCGAAGTCGGGTGTAAAGAATTTTTTTTACAAGTGCACTTTGTTGGTGTCCAAATGCAACCAACTCTTTTAGTAAAAAATAATACATTTTTACATCATTAAATTCACTGCTTAATATTGAAAATATATTCTAATTAGTAAAATGCCTTTAAGATCTTTTGTTGCATATAGTGGCCTGCAGTGACGTAGTTTTAATGTATGCGCGAGGGGGTTACCGGCCATCTCCTTCTAATATACATTTTTTGTAATTTAAATATATATAAATACTTAAATTACAAAAAATGAAAACTTCTTTATATCTACACCCTACTTACAATATTCAAGTAATGTTTCATTTCAGAGGGAGTTTTGTCCCCCAAATCCTCCTCATAACTACGCCACTCCTGTGCTATAAAATACGAGCTTTTAACAAAAACCTTTTTTCATGAAATTTTCATCTCAATAGATATTAAATTGCATGTGAAAATTAGTATTTGACTTGAAGCAAAACATGCAAAGTGCTATTTATGAGATAAATACAATAATTCATCTCCATTTTTTTTAAATTTTGGGACATTTTTTTAAAATTGTATGCTTGGGATCTATTTGAAAACTTTTAATGAGCACACTTAGATTTGTTGAAAAGATAGTTAAAGAAAAAATTCAGCGAGAGGAATAAACTAGTATGAATGTTTGAAAGACCGCTTTGGCTTAAATTATAAATGTTTTAATAAATAAAAAAATGTCCTTCCTTGTTGATAATAGGTATATTTTCTATTTCTTCTACTTTTATCTGAATATCTGGACTGCTAATTCTTTACATTAAAAAAAAAAATCTTGTTTTTATTTATGGAAAAAAAAAAGGTTCAACATATCCTCTGCTTACTTTTCATTATTTTATAATTGACATTTATTTTATCATACTTAATATCTTATAACATTTAATAATTAAATGTTATCTAACTGAAAGTAAAATATTATTGCATAAAAATTGAGGTCAATTGTCATTTATTAATGAATAAATTCCGTTTCGATCTTGGTTAATCTTGAGAAACTATAATATAGAACAATCTATTTTCCAAACTTGCTGGAATCCTGGCGATTTTGGATCACTGTAATAATATTTACGCCAACGTATAAATATTATTTTTGGACAATTCTTGCTACAAGATTTTGACACGACAATTTTTTATGCCTGGTTAAAACTATAGAAAACTTTCCAGCCCTCATTAAAATAAGCAATGAGTCTCAACATCTGTATGTTTTAATGAGCTCAAATAGTACAGTGATAGGGTAACTTTTCAAAAAATAACACATAAATGTTTCTTTTGATTAAAACGAAATAGCCGTGTTTCAATCTCTCAACAGGCAGGAAATTATTAGTTGCTATAAGACAAGCAACAAAAAAAGAAGAAAAAAAAGCCTTCATGTGCTTGCACCCTGACTGTTACAATTCAGATTCAAGTGAAAAAGAATTCATACAATAAAAACAAGTTAAGTTTTGAAATGTGACATTTATTTAAAAATAACTTTTAAAATATTTAAATTCATATCAGAATAAAACAAACAGTTAACAACCACACAGAAACTGTTAAAAAGACTAGATACATTTGAATAATAGCAGAAACTGGTGGAAAATATTTATTTTGACATCTATCTTTTTTTTAAGAAAAGCTCTTATTTCCATGAGAGTTACTGAAACAATTGCATTTGAAATATGATACATAAAATATTTTTCTGTATGGATGATAAGTAACATGCTACAAAAAAAAAGGTTTAAATTAAGAAAACCATTGTAATTTTGTTAGTAGAACCCTTTTTGTAGAACATGATATAATGCAAAATATCAAAATTTAAATAGATCAATAAGAAAATAATATTGGGAATAATTTTTTTAAATGACCTATTAAGTCTTTATCATTTTGAAAAAATAAATTTTTATTTGTTTATACTAAAATAGAATGAATTTTTTCAATTATTTAACACATAAAATTCGAAACAATTTAAAGGAAAACTTAATTGATTATTGTTAAAAGTCTTTTAATATACTTTTTTAACATGATTATACTGATATTATGAAGCATTATTGAAATAAAGGAGATCATACTACAAGTTAAGATAGTAAAACCCCTTAAAATTGTGAAGTAGCATTGGAGGTAGTGATTTATTAAATTTTTATTAGAGTTTCGATCTATTAAACTTTTGTTTAATTCAAAGTTTAGAACTTTGTCACATTATTTTTTAATTCTAAATCTTATGTTTTTCATATGCTTAGTCTAAAACAAAATTTTATTTTTCATATAATGTATCAAAATTATTTTATACTTCAAAGTGACAAATTTTCTATTATGCATAAAAATATACAATATAATTAAAAGAACAAATTTTTAGAATGCATGAAGTGAAATGCAATTTGAACCATATTGTTTGTACTTCATACCTTAGTAAACAAAATGGATTATTGCACTATTACAAATCATAAACATATATTTGTTTTTTACAATTGATTACAGTATGACTAAGATTTAATTCGTTAATATTCTCCCCTCAATGCATCTGAAAAATTGTTTAACAATGAGAGAACAACTATTCAGAAATATTTCTAGTCAAAAAAGTAGATTATGACAGTTGGCAAGAAACAATTAGCCAGCAATGATTAACAATAACTATTTGTTTATAATATTTCAAACAATAAATTCAAGAAGAGCTTTTCCCATTATTAAAAATAATGCAACCTTTAACAATGACACAAATGTTGCTTTTAGCATAAAGAATATTTGATATTGAGACATCATTTGGAGGATTTATAAAGAAAAACAATTTCATCAGAACATTCTTTAAACTTTGATAAACAAAAGAACATATACCAATTAACATGATCATCGAGAGAAAAACAAGTTTAGTATTCATTTTAGAGAGATTTACTTATTTTCTTACAAACCTCAACATTTAGACAGCAAATAAGACTTTCAATACAGTTTATCTATAAAACTAGCAGCCCTGTAATTATTTTCACCTTTGATTTTCAATTCTTCAAATACACATTAATTTATGGGTACTTCTCATAAGATATATTGAACTCTTTTGATATGTATGTAATTCACTACAAAACTTTAACACTATACTTTTCTATATTATTTTAAATTAATGGGAAAAGCTATCATTGCATAATACCCTATGTTTCGCATGTAAGAAAATGGTATTTGTCAGCAGAAATATTTCGTAAAAATTTTTTTTAAATACATGAAAAATTATTTTTAGGACTGATAAATAAGTTCACTTATGATTATTTTTTTTATACAAGAATTAGACTATTTGCCCTTTTATTTACTTTAATCTTATTTTTGGTTAATATAGCGTGATTTCGTACATTATGTTTCTGAACACATAACAAAATCCTCAATTATTTTCCTAGAAATCTTTCACACACTAAAATAAAACTTATCTAGTAGAGTCATTCGTAAACCATCTTATTTAAACTTTATACTCGTTTTTATTTGTACACACCTAAACACTGTTTAAAAAATAATAAATTGGTTTTACATCATGTCAGTTAACATCATGAATGTCCGCACTTGGCCTTTATGATTAAAAAATATATATAGTTAAGGCATTTAAAGAAAAATTATGCAATAATTTATGTTAATTGAAGTCATTGGACAGAATTTTTTATTCACTCTAAAAGTTTTTACTGTGAGTTAAGTTTAAACTTGTCAAGAGCCTAAAATCTGTGTTATGCTCCCATCTTTTTGAGACTGCCCTCATATTTATATTGTAACAGAAGCAATTTCTTTACAAATGTTTCGTTTTCTATTCATTTACTAAAAGTAACATTTTAAGTTCAATTTTTATAAAATATATTTTAATAATAAACGAAAAGTAAAATTAATTAAAAAAAACTGTTGTAGGAAATTACATATATATATATAAACAAGCCTATAGAAAACCAAACATCAAATATTTAAAGTGCATTATTTTTCACTTTAAGGTCATATTTTATGGATTTTAGATACTTTGTATCTTTTCAGGACTTTTTTCAAGAGTCTTTTGGATAATCAACATCCTAGCCTTGGATATAATGAAGAGTACATGATAGCGATCATCAAAACCTTCTGTCTAGTTATTAAAAGATGGTCAATTTAATACTCTGCATTGTATGATAAAAATGAGAAAAACATAAATACTAGATGAGTGTTTTTGAGGCCCTATCTGAATGATGAAACTTTTTAATGAACTAAAGTTCAATATTATTTGTAAAGACGAAATCACAGACAAAACATTAAAAATGAATAAAAAAATTTTAACAAATGAAGATGGCACTTAAAATAATCAGTTAATAAAGGATAATTTTTCCTACACCTGGTCTGACAAGTTTTAAGAGGAGAACAAGATAGTGTGTTGATATGGAATGGATATGCATGTTTGATGCCACATTTCATTTAATAATTTTTTTTCCTCTTTTTTTTTCTGAGTTTTAGTAAAAAATGGACACAAGCCAAAAGTGTAAGCTTACACATAAGTACTATAGATATATTCTTACAATGCTATCACATATGATTAAAATGTTTAAATCACTCATAATATTGACAAAATGTTAAAACTAAGAGAGCATTTTTACCCAAAATGATGTTTTAGAGAATCTAGCTCAAAAACTGAAAGCAAAAATAGTAATAATGACATTTAAAAAAACAAACATTATGGACCCTCAGGGTTAGCAAGCTTACCGCTCAACAAATTATCATACAGAAACACAAGAATAAATAATTTTATTTAAATGTGACCCCTAAATACATAATCAGTTTCATATTTAAAAAAAAAAAAGATTTATGATGAAGGGAAAAAAAAAAAAAACGTTTTACTGGTAAATATGTGTAAAAAAAATTTTCCAGGATCTTTTCTGTGGGTGAATTGGATGGCACTTAAAAATCGTTTTAAAATGACCGATTAAAATCTATATCCAGTCTCCGTGAACTTCGAAAAAGGTCTCTACTTTTTTCTTTCAAAAATAAAGCTTTTAGAGTAATAGTGCAAAAAAAGAAATTCTCCGTTCTAAAACCCAAATAGGCTACTTATGTACACATTGCGATCCTATTTGAATTTCAAAGAAGCGAACAAAAGGATTTTTCATCCCTTAGTTTGATTTTGTATTCTCTCTTTTTTTTTTAGAAACAAAAATCCGACTAAGCATGTGATTTGACATGAAAAGTCGTGCGTAGATCCCAAAAGCTACCATAAAAAACAACTCAACCCTGTCTGCAGAGAATGAGCTTGTAAATAGTAGTTGATAATAATAATATTTGTAATGCACAACTATAGTGAGCATGTATTTGGTCGAACAAAGCACACCTTTTAATATGTAAAAGGAATTCTGATGCAGTGCCTCATGACAGTGCAGAATAGCGCTCATCTTCTGAGCTCCTCCTCCCTTCTGCTGGATGCCTTTTAGCTGTCGTCAAGCATCTTTATTTTTATTTTTTCATAGAGAGGAGGGCAATTTGATCTGCCATCTATTTTATTAAATGACTGAAAGAATATGTAATTGGACTCTTTCACAAAAGTGAACACGTCAGCTGTGGGCTCACTGTGTAGCACCATCACGTCTCTGCTTCTGTTGTTCCAGTAGGCGCTCCAGGGGAGATGGCCCAGGACCCGACCACAGCGACTGGAAGAGAAACAAGTTTTATTTTTAACTTAATTTTTTTTTTAAATAAACCATCTTATGATTGAATTGATCTATACAAAAAGAGCTTCAATACTGCTAATTTCTTTTCAAAAAAGCTTAACAGAAAATTATTTTCTGCTTTTCCTATTAGCCTAAAAAACCTGATATTTTTTTTATGATTGAGGCACGATTTTACATTTACACTAATATAAAAAAGCAGAAAATTGATTTCATTGAAACTTTTTTGAAAAGTAATTAACAAGAAAAGCCCTCTTAGCATAAAATAGTTGAATTCTATTCTCATTGTGATATTTATAAGGAAAATTAATTTTCTCAACTTAAAAGTGTATTTTACAAGTTTAAATTTATTGAATTATGGGATTTTTTGTGGATTGAGTGATATATCCTGGTGAATAAATCGATTTTTCAAACTACTAAAATTTTACGGAAATCAGGGGATAGACACAGATAGTAAAGTCAGACAATTGTTACTGATGCATTATAAATAATGATATAAATATTAATAATTCTGTATTAATTTAAAAAACCATTTTTTATATGTTACATCGAATTATATTTGCCTTTTCTCATATTTTTTTCTGCATATAAAATTCTTTTTTCAGAAACTTTAAATTACACTAAAAAAAAATATTAAAAATAAGAAAAGTTAAAACAATTTATTTAAGATTCTTTCAAGAAAATAGAATACAGTGAAAATATTACTATATATACTATAAAGCTACAAATTCAAGATCCCAAAATATCATCAATGTCAGATTCTCCTCATTTGAGTCCTACAAAGAATCAGCTTCACCCAAAGAATTTGAAATTGCACACTTTTTAAATGATTTTATAAAAACATTTGAATCCACATGTCTAGTATTGTTTGACAGATGTCGTCAATGCAGGAATTTCCTGCTTTTATAAGATCTCCTGACTAACTGGTCCCCCACAGCATTTGTTATTACATCATTCTTTGATGGCGAATGCATCATATCCGGAGCAAAAAATAATATATTTTTAGCTTAAGAAAATTTTGAAGACTCAATATTTTTATGTTTTTTAATTTTAGAAATTTTTATACTTGGCTTTTTAGAGCAGTTGACATATACACCCTACATAACAGAAATTTGCTAAAAACTAAACTAAACTCAGCGGCGCAACAGCCCTTGAGGGCCAAGGCCTACTGTGCCCATCTCAGTTTTCTCGACCTTGGGCTTTGGGGTGCAGGAGCAGATGTTCCGGTCAGGTGGTCAGCCGAACGTGGAACCCCCAGTGTTCAGTTTCCAAGCATACTTGGTGCTCATTTATCGACTCACTGAAGGGATGAAAAGCTGAGTCAACCTTGCCCGGCCCGAGGATCGAACCAGGGACCTGTGGCACGACAGCGCGAAGCGCTACCAATAATTATATTATTGGTAGCGGTATTAACACAAATAAATGTCATTGTTAGAAAAAATACACAAATAAATAGACTAAAAAAGGCCAAAAAAAGAACAGTATTACTTAATATAGCTGGCAAATTTTGAAACAAAAAATAAGCACCTTTTTAAGCACTCAAAAATATTTTTAAGCACTTGGCAATGTTGAAACAACCAACCAACAAAATGGCAATGTTTAGTTGGTCCCCGTGATTAGCAAACATTCGAGAGATTTTTCAGTTCGATTTCAGGGGGTGGAAAATGAAGTCTGGAATTGAGAATCTCTTGCAAATTGCAGCAGAGTTGTTCATGAGAATGCAAGAATCGTCTATGCATTTTGCGCAATTCGGGTCAAAAATTTATATGATAAAGCACCTTTAAGGGCTTTTAAAAAACAAAAAAATAAGCACCTTTAAGCACTTTTTAAAAAAGCTATGCACCTTGCAAGGTTCTCCTCAAAGGTGGATCCAACTCAGAAAAGTCGGATTAAGCCCACTTAAAAAAAAAACCATCTTTATAACCAAAAGGGTTTTTTTTCACAATTTATTATTTCCAATAAATTTTCCTTACAATTATCAAACCAAATTTTTCTTTGAAATTATCAACTTATTGTTTTATAAACTTTAACTAACTATAACAATGAATAACTTTTTATACAAAATTTTGAAGTAAATAGTTCAGTAATCTGAATTTATTTCAGTAATATGAGAACATATTTCAGTAATCAAAATTATGATAAACAAATTAGCTAAATATTTGAAAAAATTAAAGTACAGTATATTTTTGATATCTTAAAGTTGAAGGAAGGCAAAAAAAATTTCGCGATAGCGCAGCAGATTCGAGTTTTTGAGATAACAAGTTCAGAACTAAGTACGTTCTAAAAAGTAAAAAAATATTACTCTAAAAAGTAGACACATGAAACATAAGAATAATTACTATTAAATATGTATTGATAGTTGACTATAAATCTAAATACAACAATGAACATTTTATTTTTAAAAGTAAAACAAGAGCAATTATGCAATAAATAGAAACAAATTGGGTTGCAATGAGCTTACATTGTGATTTTTCCGAAAAAATTCATTTTCTATCTTAAAAGTAATTCGACATAATAAGGTTTTACAAAGGAACCCTTTGACATAGGAATTCAAATTAACATTAAATGGATTTATAATGCCAAGGGGAAAAATACTTTTTGGACATAACTAGATTTACGAGATATTGAAGTCTGCGATATCAAGCTAGTTATCATGATTAAACAAAAATAAAAAAATATTGCTTAATTACAGTACATTACTTATCTATAAAACGAATTACATGTAATATGCATACACATATTTATTGCATAATTTATTTGTATTGTAAACTTTTCAGGGTTTGTTAAAATACATCAATGGGTATATATTAGAAAAAATCCAATATTTCAAAATAAAATATGATTTTTTAGACAAAAAATGTCAAAAAAAATTTTTTAGTTAAAAAAATATTCTGAATCATCAAATATTTGGATCCAAAATAGCCCCATTTCATATTAAGATCTCTATTATGGACCATTAAGTCCATAATTTAGAATATTCTAATAACTCAATTATTCACTGCTTACCTTACTACAGTTGGAATAGAAAGAATCTTTTCTGATTAGTTCAGTTCAATTTGCGAAACCGCTTAGGGACTCAATAGTTTCTGTTACGTTTAAATATTTCAATAAGAAATAAAGAGACTCTTCTGATATTTTCAAGAAATTGTCATAACACTTTAAGATTAAATTTATGTTTTACATTTTAACAAGTACCAAAAGTGTAGTTCATTTAATATTTATGAATCTTACTTTTGCTTGCTAACTAATGTGATAAAAATCTTGTTAATTACAGAAGAAAATATAAATTACAAAATGAACTATTTCTTAATGAAATGCATATTGTATATATTGGTTGTACATGCTATGTTCATTCAAACATAACTAATTAAACTTTATGAACACTTTTGGAAGTTCAATAAAATCTTAAATTATATACTTGGAATGCTCAGAAAACAAATATTTAAAAATCTTTTTTCATTCATTTCAATATATAATACAGATAAAAGTCGATCATTATTTGTACAATGTAAATCATAAAAAATTCCAACATTGAAAAATACAAATGAACATACCATGAGTATAAAAAGGATAAGTGCATTTCATTTCATGAACGTTTACTATGATTCTAGAAATCCTTAAATTTAAAGCAAATTATATGTTTAAATATTATTTTAAACTAATCACATAACTTATTATGCTTTACATTTTTCAAAGAATCATTTCAGTAACTTCAACATTATGCAATTTATTATACATTTAGAAGGCAAAAAAACTTGTGAGCTGATGGTAAAGTAATATCTTTTTCTTATTTTGTTTTCTGACTTTTTAATTTTGTTAAAAAATATTTTATTTTAATGATTTTTTTTCTTCACTTTTAAAAAACGTTTAAATTTTTTTTATGTTTTCTCTCTCCATATAAAATGTAATAATTAAGGATAAATAAGATTTCTAAATAATACTACAGAATGAATTATAATTTGCAGGAGTATTGAAGATGGACAAGACTGATGAATGGAAGAAGTGAATTTTTTTTTTCTTTACGAATTATCCTCTTTATTCTACAAACTCAAAATTATTAGTGATCTTGGTACTAAGCTTAATTTTTTTTCTTCATAAACCTTTTGTAAAAACAGTAGACTCGGAGAATCCTGACAAATAAGTAAACCTATTAATCAGGCCTTTTTCAAAGGAGAGACTATTCTAATGTGAGATATAATAAAACATCAAAAATCATAAAGTATAAAATATCATTATCTGAAAATAAGTAATATATAAAAATATTTCAATTCTAATTTAAAAGCTTTTTCTGAAAAAAGATCAACCATGCATAATATTAATGTAGCATCATGATTTGGATTTAAAACTATGCAGCTGTAGTATTTTTATACCTAAAAGATAAGATAATAAAAGAAAATATTCACTATATAAACTCTTTTAAAATATACATTTATTTACATTATCAATATTAATAGAGACTTATTTTTCTCATTTGCCAAAAATAGATTTTTTCCATCTTCTTATGCTACTCAGTTTTTTTATTATTTTTAATTCACAAATTGCAAATTAATATATGACTATAGAATTACTTAAATTAATAAGAAATGCTAAGTTAATCAAATTATTTTGGCATAAGATGACAGCCTAAGAGTTAATGTGTAACTTTTATAAATTAATACTTCCCTACAGCTTATATAAATTTAGCTTCCTCGGATATGTTTGGGGGATGGACATATATATTGAATTTGGTCAAAATTGCATCTGCAGTTTAGGTTTTATACGCTATTAAAGAGAATTAGTTACCCTAATGGCAACTATTTGTGCTTTAGGCGGTTTTACGACTCTGCGACAGGCGATAAAAATTGACAATGATGGACGGTGAGAAGGACGTATGAAATGGGAGATAATTATTGAACATAACATTAAATAATAATTTCTTTTCAAAAATTTTCATTCAACACAATTTTTTGATATCAAAAACTCACAATTAAAGTGTGCAACACAACTTGCATGACATTTTGCAAAAGGGGAACAGAAAATTAAAAAAAACTTGTGCAGTTTTTTGGGTTTTTTTTTTGTTTTAAATTAAAATGAGTTTAGAAAAGAGGAATATTCTCAATAAAAAGAAAACATGATTTCTAAACATAGGGTGACTTTGGGTAATTCCTCCTCAAAAAACGCTAACATCTATTTTGTGAAAAAACTATTCAAAATAGAATTTTAATATTTACTGGAAGTTTGAGGCTATATGAGATGAGTCCAATGCCAACTTCTTTTGTTTGAAAATCTAATTAGAATTTAAAAGATTTAAAATTTTTAGTGATCAAGAATTACCCCTGGTCTTGATCATTTTTAGAGTAATTCCTGATCACTTCTGGGGTAATTAATGATCACCAGTTTTTATTGTAAAGGGGCTGTTTGAAAATAATTATATAATGGTAATTAACAAATAAGACATCAAGATAAAAAAATAAACCAAAAAGATATGTTTAAGCAGCTAAAAAAACTATTTATTTAAAAGCAAGAACAACGATTAACGCTTTAAATTTTCAAAAATCTTTGCATCGTGCCACACATTTTAGGCAATCAGCCAACTCATTCTCATGTTCTTCTGAAATATAAGAGAGTTCCCACATGGGTTACTTTTGCTGGATTTTTTAACTTCATTAAGGGAAAGTGTAAAGTTAAGTAAGGTATGTCAACAGCTCTGGCAGCAGCTCTCACACTGAAATTTTCATTTTCAATCATTAAAAGAAATTCACTAATTTTGTTTTCTAGAAGCTTAGTATCCTTTTTAGGCTTATAATTTCTCACCATATTTATACTAGGCTAATTTATAAACTTAAAAATTATTCTAACAATGTACACACATAAAATTAAGATAGAAGCAAGGTAAGACAAACCAGAAATGGTGCAAATCAGAATACAGTCTTGTATACAGTTAAAAACAAATTTTGTGATGACAGTTAAAATATATTTTATAGTTGTTCCACTTAATAAATATGAACTGTTATTTAAGAAAAGACAATTAGCTATTTATTAGCTATTTTATATACTATTTATAAGAAGAAATGACAATGATCAGGAATTACCCCAGTGATCAATAATTACCCCATCTGTAGGGGGCAACATTTGATATAGTTTCCTATAATCAATTATAATGTTTACAGTAGATGTGAAACAATTAAACAAAAGCTTACACTATTTTTATATCAAAGAAAAAGAAAGTAACTCAAAATATTTATTATTAAGAGAAGGAGGGGGATCTTTGCAGAAATGTGCACATTTTGAAACCCATCTTTGAAATGGAAAATACAGAAAGCATTTTAAAAGATACTTATTTTGTTAGATTAAACAAAAAACTATTATTAAGTAAATGTAGTTATACTTTAGTAAAGTGTACAAGCATTCTTGTCCATGTCTCAAATTTAAAAAAAAATTATTTTTTAAAAATAAAACTTAGGTGATCATTATTTATCCCAGAAACAGAGTGATTGTGAATTACCCCGGGTCGCCCTACCAGGTATAAAAAATAATAATAATTAAAAAAAGAGTTTTATGCAACATTAAAAAGAAAAATGCAAACCTGAATTCTGGACTGCATGAACAGTGGCTCAATGTTGCCATGCTGACCTGTTAAAAGAGAAAAAAAATTAGTTTATTGAATAGTTATAATAATAAAAGTAATTTTGTTTTTAACTATCCATGAATAATTTAAATAAGCGCATGCATAAAATACTCACAAAAGCCCATTTTATTAATTTTTTTAACATACCTTGTACAATAAGGCATAATTTATTATAATTTTAATAAATATGAAGTTATTAGGAATATTTTATAATTTCACGCTTGTTAAGTTACTTAAAATTTTTTTCTCATTTTAGAAATGAATCTTATAATGTTGGCTATATTCTGAGAAGTGCCTTATTATTAATATCAACAGTTTTTAAATTGTTTAAAAATTTTAATTTCTGAAAAAGCGGTCACAAGTTTCACTGATAAAACTACTACCAGTGGCGAGTAGCAACATTTCCTAATTTTGCTCCGTAGATAAATTATTAAGAGCTAAATTTTAATAAAAGGAACAGAATTAAAAAAAACAAGTAATTTTATTGTTTATGTTTTGTTTTTAATCAATAATCTGCAGCAAAAACACAAATATTGCACTCCGTTTGCAACACCAAAAATTTCATAAATTAAATTTTTTAATTAATTCAATTTGTAGGCAGATCAGCAATGTAGTCTTTTTATTCAACTTTTTACTCTTACATATTTACATAAACCATAAATAACTTTTTTCAATAACTGACCTTCTTTAGAGGGTTGTCGAGAGACTGCTGCCATGTTTGGTGGCCAAGGGGAGTTGAAAAGAGAGTAGGTGTTGGAACCTAAGTCATGGGAGAGAGCAGAAGATCCATTGGCATTCTGAATCTGCTGCGCTGATAATGTACTCTGCAAATTCTGAGATACGGGACGACCAACAACCTATATTTTTAATATTTTATAATCAAAACACCATCTTATCAACAATTATCATTTTGTATCAATAATTATTTAACTATAACACATAACTTACAAACGTAAAAACTTTTAACCCTTTTCAGAGCACTATGATTTTCAAACCAAGGCCCATGCAATATAAAATAATAAGTAAATATTAAAAAAAAATATGCACAATCTTTATAAAGCTTTTGTTTTAGCATTATTTTTAAGTTACATCAACATTACTAATTTACTCTGGAATATTTTGTTTATAGAATTAGAACTAGTTGGCAATTCTTAAATATAAAAAATTATTGACTATATTAGGGGTGCACAACCTTTTTGAGTGGAAGGCCACATGCACAGCAGATTGACTAATGAAGAGCCGTATGCCAAAGTATTTAGACAGGCATATTGACAGCAATTGTTGATAGTAATTGTTATATAAGCATCATTGTTCTAAGCACTAAATTCGTTTTGTCAGTTAACATTGTAATATCTTTGCATAAAATTAAATACTTTTAAATGTTTAAAATTAGAAACTTCAAAACTGATTACTAAAAAAAAAATAAAAATAAATAAATAAATAAAAAAAACAGAAAAACAGAATCAATTTATCATAAAAAAATTTAAATAATTAAAAATTAGGGGAAAATTCATCTTTTTAATCATATTGCATAATACAAAAGTCTATTTAAACATAAATTTTCGTAGAATTAAATTTTAAAGAAATAATTCTAGTTATTAAAATAAATGTAAGCTAAATACTTTGATTCAAAGAAAGTTTATAGGGTTTAAAAATGATTAAAATTAAGACAAAACCCCTTGAGTGGAAAATACGATTTAGCATTTAATTGTGAATATATTTGAACTTTAAAACATTTATTTCAAATTAATTATAAGAGGCTGGGGCTGAGAGAGGGAAGAAAAGGAGAGAAAGAAAACATGAATTTTGAAGGAACTATTTTCCTTAATAATAAAAAAATAATAGTATTTTTGTTTACAACTTTTATGACAAATGTTTTTTTAACTTTAATTTTTTTGACAGTTGTAATTTACAATTAATACACATATATATTAACAATTAATAAAATTTACATTACTTTTTTTGAAACTTATCTTGATTACAATTTTTTAAAGTCAAAATTTAATGATATAAAATGGTCTAAGTAGGTGGAAAAAGGTTTAAAAATTTTTTTTAATGGTTATCCTGTAATTTGCAAAATTTTTTAATATTTTTTAATTTTATCTACTCGATCATGTGATAGCTTTTTTGAGCCATAAAAAGAAAATTTAATGATTTTGTTTAAAGACTGCTCAGTAATTTTGAATATGCCAAATTCATTCTGGAAAACAGTCTTTCAACTGAAGCTGTTGTTGTGGGTAGTATTAAACTTAGGACAGTTTTGGAATGTGTCCTAGATGATGTTATTCCTTTCCTGATTTTTAAATCTCGCGAATATAAATAGCGATGTGTTATTTTAAAATTGCGTAAATAAAAAAAGCGATCCATGGTTCTCAAATCGCGTGAATACGAATCAAGAGATGTGTGGTTTTTAAATTGCAAAAAGACGACTCACAATGTAGGATTTTTAAAATACGTGAATATGAATCGCAATATGTGGATTTTAAATCCCATGAATATGAGTCGCGGTATATAATTTTTGAATTGCTAGAAGAGTAACACGTATGTTATTTTAAAACGTCAGAACACGAACTGCGATGGATGATTTTTAAATCTCGTTAATGTTATTGTTAGACAAATAATAGAAGTTAAAAGGTATGAGGTTCGATTTTCCGTCGTCGATCTCATGCATTCAACTTGCGTCGGTGACGTCATGGTCTGCGGGGATCGGCCAGTTTATTTTCATTTGCTGTTGGTCGTTCTTGCGTGGATCATGACGTCACCTGTTATCTGTATTTAAGCTTCTGTTGAAGCAGATCATTTTGTATTCTTTCTTTTCGTCACTCTGTTTGTGACATTTTTTATTACTAATGTTTTTAAATAAACTCATTTCTTCAGAAACTTCGTTTCTTTTTTTCTTTTGAGTTATTGATATACAGGTATGATATTCTGAGAGAATCACGGCTGTCAGTTATTACGAAATGCGATGCGCAATTCTAAGATCGCCTAAATACGAATTACGATGTTCGACTTTTAAATTATGAGAAAAATCAAAATGTACGATTTTTAAAAGCGTAACGCGATATGTGATTTTCAAACCATGTGACCACAAAAAGAATAGATTGAGCATGTGTTACTTACACGTGTTCAGGGGACTAAAGAAATATGCACATGCTTTGAATTATTTTTTTGCAAAAAGGGACCGTGTTTAATATAAATGTAAAAATCTCGTTTTACAAAAAAGAAAATTAAAACAGAATTGAATTTTACGAGTTGTAATATTGTGTTAAAATATCATGATATTCTAAATCACAAGTAAAAATGCCGCAATAACGGGAAAGAGAGGAAAAAAAACTTTATAAAAACCTCTTATATTTAAGTTAAAATCGGTACAAATAGAGCACGTAAAAAGTAATTATTTTAATGCGCTATTCAAAACTCGCGTGCTGTCAAATTATAGCAGTAAAAATATCAGATTTTTTTTTTAACCTCAGGGAAATGCTTAGTAATAACTACCCAAAAAATTATCGAAATTCCGTTATATTTATGATAAAATTGGCGTAGATAAAGCACGTCCAAAATTTATGAAAAAAATGCGGGAATCGAAATTAAAGTCGCAATAGCATATAAAAAATATCGGGACTTTTAAAATCTTGTAGAAATGTGCAGCAATAATTGGCAAAATAACAATTGAAAAATAATTTGATTTGCGATAAAATCAATACAAATAAACCAGGTGAAAAAATGTTTATCGAAATGAGCGATTCTTTACTCGTGATTTTTAATAATATCGTGCTAAAATAACGAAAATGTAAAAACCACCTGGAAATGTGTAGCAATAACTACCGAAAAATAATTGTATTTACGATGAAATAGGCACACACAAAGAGCGTCAAAAGTGATAACTAAAATTCATATATCGTAATAATGACATATTAAAAATATTGGGATTTTCTAAACTATGAGCAAATCTGTAGCGTTAACCATTGAAAACATTGATTGAGATTGGGTGTGTCAAAAACATACATTTCAAATTTCTGAATTTTTTTTTTACTTTTCAAAAAAAAAAATTTACTTTTTCCCCCATTTGTTCAGATTGCAACTGAGGGCCGCACATCTAAGGCTGACGGGTCGCATGTAGCCTGCAGATTGTGCACCCCTAGACTATATCATTTAATGTTATTTATTAAATGAAACAAAAAACAGCTAGTGTAAAATGAAAAGTTCAATACCAATCCTCCAATTTATTGTAAAAACATATATAAGCAGCCTTCGGCAACATGCTCGGTCGTCTCCATCTCCTCATTACTTGGCACAAAATTTGGCCATATATATGAATTTCAATAATTAATAAATAAATAAAACACTTCAAGCAAAGCTATATTAATTTGTTAACTTTAACTAATAATATTGAGCGAGCCCCCGAGAATTGTTTAAAGTTTAAGTGTATTAAACAACAATTAAATTCCTTTAATGAAGCATAATGTGACAGAGCCTGAAATAACACACAATTTAAAAATGAATGAATTCTTATAAAATGTTGGATACTACTAAAAACTGATTTAAAAAAAATAATCCAATTATTTTATTTTGCTTATAAATATGAATCACAAATTCTTTTAATTGATAAATTAAATTACAAAAGTTTAAAATAGACAGAAAAAATAAATAAAAATTGCTGATGTTTGTTATACAAATATATTTGGTACACAAAGGGTATCTACTAAATCTGGAGTTTTAAATGCATGATTTCTAACAATAACTTTTGATGACTTGCGTAAGTTAATACATTATTTCTCTACAATTTCGAAAGAAATTCTAAACAAGTTTAACTTTCTTTTCTTAAAAACAATATTGTTTCATTTAAGCAATGCTTTGCACCTTTTTCAACTAAGCCAATTTAAACAAAAGTAATAAAAAGAACTGAACTTTTAAACAAACTAAAAAAACAAATAACCCAGCAACTAATGGTGACAAAACAAATCAGAACATAGATTTGAAACTATTTGATAAATTAAAAACATTTACAAAGCTAAAATCTTTTATCTAATGAAATTCAAATACGCTACTTTCAAAAGGACAATTCCAGGAATTATGTTATTTTAATTTCAATGAGACAAAAGTTTCAACAAAAAGGAATTCATGTACTATCATATTACTTTTAATATATCAAAAAAGTCTAAATTTAAAAAGCAACATTCAAAACATTAAACAAAAATATGAATTTAATTTTTCAAACTGAAATAATTTTTAAAATTAGGTTTTACTGAGTTTTTTTATATTCATTAAGTTCAAACCATTTTAGTTGAATAAATTTTTTGCTACAATATAACAAATATAATTTTTATATAACTACATATAAAAAATTAAAATATATTAAATACATGATTACTAAGTCAAATTGTATTATAACTTAATAATCACACTTTTACTCCTACAACTTAATACTCCCACTTATAGAAACTTAAAACTATCTACCTTTTAATTTGTGAGCTTTTTTGTAAACATTATATACAAGTCATAAAAAGTTACTGAATATTTGATATAAATATGAAATTTAAAAAACAAACAAACAAATAAAATCTTAAAAAAATTAAAGATCTGCAGAGAAAAAGATTAGCTTAGATCAAATTGAGAATAAATATGAAAATAAAGATTAATAAAAATGTTTTAAGCATTATTATATTTATAAAAAATGTAATAAGCATAAAATAAATATTAAATGAAAAAAAAAGAAGAAAATATTTACTTAAAACTTTTTAAACCAGAACCACCTTTGTCAAAAATTAGTTTTGGCAAAAATTTTGCTGTTCTAAATATTTCATGCTCAAATACTTAATAAAATTAATTAATTATGTAATAAATCACATCGTGAAGTACAATTTTTTAATTCAAGCAAATAATAAGGTGTGATGTCTAAGTTATGAGAATATAAATAATGTTTAAATGCCGTAAATAAAAATATTGATGCAAGATTTTTAAATTGCACGAATTCAGATCCCGTTGTGTGATTTTCAAAATGCATGAAAGCGGATCGCAATGTGTGATTTTTTAAGTCACACAAATATGGATTGCACTGTGATTTTTAAATGATATGAATACAAATTATGATGTGTGATTTTTCTAAATCACAAGAATATGGATCATACCGTGTGATTTTTAAATTACGGATAACGATGTGTGATTTTTAAATCCTGCGAATACAAATCGAAATGTGTGATTTTTAAATCGCACGAATGCTGATCATGATGTGTGCTTTTTAAATCATGTGAATACAAATGACAATGTAGAATTTTTTAAATTATGCGACAGGGTTAAGGGCTCCAATACCCAAAATCTATGATGAACTGGAAGTTTTCATGATACTTTAGCATTTACCTCTGACAAATTACAATCAAGGTCCTTAACTTTTCACGATTTTCAATGACTTTTTATCTGTGTGGATATAATTTATATATATACATACGTAGATATTTTGTCATCAACTTTTAACTTTCTAATTTGATATGTGTTTTAAAGGACTTTTTGATAATGGTCTAGATTTGCGATTTAAAACTTTGGAAAAAATAATCTCAATTTTTAAATTAAAGAAGACTCAAAATTTATACGAATGTTGGGGAGTTTGTCTTAAAAAGCCTTTTTTTCCCATGTTCAACAAAAATGTTTATTGTATTTTTTATTATTAAATCAGTAAGGTTATATCAGCATTGGAAACCAAATTTTTTAAGAGAAAATTAGCAAAATATGATATAGAAGTAGCATTTTTAAAATCCTGATTAATAGTTTGATTTTGTTTTAAAGTACCAAATAAAATGCTTTAGGGTAAGATTACAAGTGAATATCTTCAGTGAGCTTTTTATTTTAGACATAACTCAAAATGTGTTTAAGAAAAATGGACATAGCTTAAAATGCTTTTTTAAGAAAACGACTATTGCTTAAAATGCTTATTTACGAAAACGAACGGAGCTCAAAAGGTTATATTTAAGAAAATGAATGGAGCTCAAAATGCATATTTAAGAAAACGGATACAGCTCAAAAGGCAAAACTGACACAGCTCAAAAGGATATGTTTAAGAAAACGAACACAATTCAAATCGCACATTTAAAAAAGCAGAGAAGGCATATTTATTATTATTATTTATATTATTATTAGGCCTCATAAAGAATAAAATAATTAATGTACATTAACAACCGTATTTATAAATTTTTTACACCCACAGCAACAATGTAAAAAGCATTGTATACCATTGAATCTGTTTAAAAACACCAAATTAATAAAATTTACAATTCAATTTATGTAAATAGACAGTATTATGCATTTTTAATTAAAAATCATTCGTTAAATTTATATAATAATAATATATATAATATTTATATAATACTTTTATTCTCATATTTAATTAAAAATTTATCTTTAATTAAATAAACATTACTCATCAGAGTAGTTTGAAAAATGGAATAAAATGCTAGGTCCGCTTTTTAAAATAGCTATGCCCATTTTCTAAATTATGTCCCCAGAATTGGGCATGCTTATCCAGCTTTAGATTAATGAGTATCAGCTTGTCTCTTACGCAATGCTGACCACATGATTGCTACTGTTGGTCCTGAAATCGTGGGTGTCAAAACCTTATTTTTGAGAGAGTGTTTCTACTTATAGTGAGAGGGTCAGGAATTTTAATTTAAAAATGTATGTACATATATACAAACCTGATTGACACCCATGTGGCTGGTCGACATATCGTTCCTCCCGTTCTCCATGCTCTGTTGCCACATACGGCCCGCAAGGTGTTCTTGTACCTGATCACGTATCATGTCAGGTGGCTGTTGCTGCAAGAGAGATCCCCCTGAAGCATTCCTATAGGCATGCAACAAATTAGAAGCTGCTTCCAGCTGATTCAGGTCCTGTTGTGCTCCATTTACGAGGTAGAAACTGGGCTGCTGACGAGGGGGAGGTTGTGAAGGTGGATTGGTGCCCTGTTGAACGATGATCTGAGCACTAGCTTGAGCAGGATTAGCAGCTTGTTGGTAGGGTGTAACGAATCCCATGTAATTCCACAAGACATTGGGTGGGTTGGTGATAAATGTGTTGGCCTGGGCGGGAACAGCTTTTGTCAGCATTTGGTTCGGCTGTGACTGCTGGGCTGGGGGCTGCTGTTGGAAATTAAAATTGGGTCCTGGAGCTCTGATAATTCTCGGCATGGCATTTTGAACGTAGTTTGGAACGGATGCGCTGTTATCGTGAGTCATTCTATTGACAGAATTGATCCCAGTTCTGAAAATATATTGTCATTAAAATGATTAATAGTTCAAATTCATAAGGATCTGCGGACACAAAGACAAAATCATCAACAAAAAAAAATTTCTCGATTGAGGTAAAATGCCATACAAAGAATTCTTTTAAGGAGTAATTAAATTTTTAAAAGGTCATTTAAATTAAATGTAAGAATGAAACATTCATTTAATATGTATAAATGGTAAGATAAAGAAATAGTAAATAACGAAAATGTAAAACAATTATTTTTTTGGTCAAGATGCTAAAAAATGTATCCCATTATCTGACATGTACATTAAGTGTATTTTTCAACATTTACTATGAGGAAATGACAGGAATCACAAATATGTCTGCCTTATTAAATAATATGTAAGAGGTTTACAACTGACCAAATAGAAAAATAAACAGGGAACTTAAGTTCCACAACAAACAACATATCACAGATACAATAATTTTGCCACTCAATAAGTCAAAATTTGATTTTAAAACATAGTTAGGAATATTTACAGATAATTAAAGGAATATAAATTAGGAATATAATGAAAATTCGGCCCTTTTGCCGAATATTTGTCAAAGTATTATTTGGGAAGTTTTTTAAGGAGAAATTTAATAAAGAATAATCTAAAATCCTTTTTTTTACTATAGATGGTGTTTTCAATATAAATGTAAACAACAATAATCTCTTGAACAGTTCTACTTCTTGTTGCAAAGTATGCAACTGCTCTCAACAGTTTATTCGGCGAGGCGATATTTTTAAGCAGATAATTTTGTTTTCAATAAGAGTAAAAAATTGATATTAAATAATTCTAGTAAGTTTGAAGTGAAAATTTGTTTTTCTTCTTTATAGATGTATTGTTAAATTAGGTGACATGGTTGCTAGATTTAGAAATAGCTCGGAGCTGGCAGTCCCCATTTGGTCTCTTTTTTATTTGTTTATTACTCTTTGTTCTCGCTGCGAGCCATGCACAATCATGCACTAGTGTTAGCATATTGTTCTAGCAGCAAGATTAAGTTCATTTTACATATTATTTAAGTTTAAATTTCGAAGTTGGTACATTGTTGATAAGGTAAAAAGTGTATTATAGAGATTCGTTTCTAAAAATGACGATTCTTAAATGATTCTTTTTTTAAACACAAATAATAAACTAGGTAATAAAAAAGTATACAAGAAATACTACTTAAGATGGTCTCAAAACACAATGATCACGCTGTAAGCACACAGGAAAAAGTAACCCAGAAGTATAGGCAGTGCACAATAGTGTAGAAAACACTATCCATGCGCTATTAGAAATAGTTTTTACACATAATTGTTAAGTTCTTGTTAATTCTGATAGACACATGGAAATGCAAAATTTGAAGATTGCTTTATACTGAACCATGATTTTTTCTTCTTTTTTTAATTGTATTCAGGCAAGTCAATTCCATCATTTTTTCAATACTTTATATTTTAAAAATTAAAAACTTCTTTTTGTTTTGCTTCGTTTTTGTTAGTTATTAAATGTTAACGGAGCATTTCTAATAGATTTTATTCCTCCATTTTCACTTTTTTCTTGTACAGTAAAACAGAAAGCAGGTAATATAGAATACTGTGACTCTCAGCATTAAAGTTATATTTCAGAACTAAGAAATATTTTTTTTCTGTTTCTCTTTTGACTTTTCTTTTTATCAGAATTTCTTAAAGAGCGTTTCTAATGAACATTATTCTTTTATGGTCACTTTTTCTAAAAATGCGGTGTAAAGGTTTGATATCGATTTTAAGCGTTAAATCTATTGCTTAAAAATTAAGAACGATTTAAGCAGTATAAATACTTTATATATATATATATATATATATCGTTCTGGATTTCCTGGATTAATTCCTGCAGTATCTAAGTTTATGATATAAAAAAATATTGAGTAATTTAAATTATGTATGAAATGCAAGTTATCTGACTGCAACATTTACAAATGTTTTGATGGAAATTTATTTAAAAAAAGAGTTCTGCATAAATGACAGCCTGACATTTATCTTAAACATAAAATTTAGAATACTAGATCCTCATCAAAATTATGGCTAGACTCCATGCTTATGGTCTGAAAAAGAATTCCCTAAAAATATGTGTGCCACTCAACATGTTAAGTAACCTTTTCAGTATATATCTCAACTTTAATTAAATAAAATAAAATAAAATATACAATAAGATATTAGTTTTTTACAAAATTACATAAAATACTCCCCCTCATCACACATTTACTTGAATGAATGAAATAGTACATCATTTAATAAAGAAATGAGATCCATATTTCTAGATGTGACTATGGTAAGAAATTAAGTAGTTATATAACATACTGATGGATGTTGAATTGTTGTAGCCATGCATCATTTCTTTCACAGGGTTGAACACCTCCCTTCATAAAAAGCAAATATTAAAATTAATATATCACAGAGAAAAAAAAATATCATAGGGAAAACATAGAATTAAATAATAAAAAAAACAATTACCACAGGATGAGTTTGGGCTTGAAATTGATTAAATTGTTCGGGAGGCACCATATGGTGAAGAGAAGGTCGATTCATATTCACCTAAACAGAAAAGTATGTTAAATAATGAAGGATTATTAATTGAAAATTCTAATAATAATTCAAAGCTGAAAATACTACCAAAAAATAATAACAAAAAAAATCTGCAATGGTAAAAAATTTGAATTACATAAGCCATAAAAAAATATTTTATCTTTCTCTTATGTTTCACATCTAATGAATGTCTAAAAAGCATTTTTTATCAATAGTTTAATTATCATTGAGAAATGTTTGGATACACATAAGAGAAAAAGAGCTTGCAATCAAAATTAAGAACATGAAATTGGAAATTACAGTTTTATCGAGTTTGGGTGATTCCCAATTGTGTCATGAGAAAATGCTAACGTAATTTTTTTTGGGGGGGGAGAGGGGGGGGAGTGAAAACCAACAGTTTATCATCCAACCTAACTTTTTTGTGGCGTAAAAATGAACATAGGAGTACTCTTGTATCACTTTTTATAAGCTATATTTTTCAATTATTTAAAAGAAAACTTTATTTTGTTATAAATTTTCCATTTGTTATAATTTTAAGTTTGTTTTTCCTTTAACTTTTATTATACATATTCAAAGGTTCCCATTGTTGGTGCAAGCTGGGAGAAGAATTTGATCCTACCTCATCTCTCCTGAGTAGGACTGGGCTATAAATCGATATATCGCAACATATCGATTCAACGCCTGTATCGGCAGGCCGATACAGCGACTTTCGCTCCAGGCGATGCATGAGAAATCTGATTTAAACCATTGAGTAAAGAAGACGAACGATATAGCGATATACAATATAGCAATACAAGACACGCAAGGATCTCTTACGTTCCGATGCCAACTCGCGCTGGGGAAGACGATGTACGTATCGTTAGATTGAAACGGCCTTGATTGATGAGCGGTAGAATCAGAATCAGTTTTGAGAACATATATCGTGATCTCGCATGTTCGTTTTCGCACCTTTTCTTTCTTTGTCGCGACTTGATATCGTTTCTTGTAGATTATTTTCAGTGGGACTGACTTCGTGATCGCTGTCTTTACACTGTTCTGAACGTAATCTATTATTGAAAAGAATATATAAAAAAGTGTTTCTTAATTAATTAGGTAAATTTTTTTTGAAACAAAACTTTCTTTTTTATTTTTAAATGTGAAAATTTATTTTGATATATGTTTAAGTACTATTTTACATTATTGAATTTATTACAAATGGAAATCTAATTTAAGGTGCCCCTAAAGAATTAAATTAAAAAGTAATTAAATTTGTTAAGCTATTTTTTACTTTATTGTAATTTGTTGAAAACTTTTTGGATAAAATAATAATTTAATGGGTTTTTATTACTGATTTTAAATTTATAAATATTTAGTTGTCTTCATTTTTATAAATAAAATTATAACAAAACTTATTTTTCCTCTTTTGGATTTGGACATAAGTCAGTCAACTTTGTTTATTCAAAAAAATTAGTAATGTTTGCGATTGCGACTTCTTTTTTTAAAATCATTTAGCACTTCGTTTTATTAAAGAGTATAATCATGTTTTTTAATTTTCTTTCAATATTGTCAGCTGAATATATTATCGAATATCATAATTCTTTCTTTTTTTTTTAAAGAAATTAAACCTTACTTTGTTTTTTCGTTCAGAATTCAGTAATTATTCAATTTAACTTTATTATTTATGTGAAATAATAATGATAAAAAATAGTGCTGTTTTAAAAGTGTTTTTTTTCTTTTTGTTTAATTTATTTCGCACTTTGTTTTAAGCATACAAATAATTTTTAACGAACTTATTTTTTAAATTTTCTTTCTATATTGTTAGGTAAATATATTGAAAAATTTCAATTTTATTTATTTTTAGAAAATATAACATAATTTAGAAAATATAATATTAATATCCTTCTTAAGCAAAACATATACATCAAATTCATAAATTGATTTAAATCAATCTGAGTATGAAGTTTTCATAGAAATCCGACTTTCTGCGCCTTACAAATAAATGATTTTCAAAAATACTATATCGCGATACATCGGGATGCAAAACTGACGATGCATCACGATATAAAATTTCTTATATCGCCCAGTCCTACTCCTGAGCCACCACGGCTACAGATACAGAAGAGAAGTCTGTTTTATTCCTATAGCAAAATACATCGAGATGAAATTTTTGTTTACCCATTTTAAAACAAATTAATAAAAAAAATCAGTTTGTTCAAATATGATAACGTGCTTATTTTTTTAATTTCATTCCAAGAATATAAATAATATAAAACAATTTTTTTTTCTTCTTCTACATTACAGAGAGTGAATTTATTGATCCTGCAATTTACCTGATGTGAATGGAACTGGTCACATAATCAAGTGCCATTCCTTTACCTGCAAACCAGACCAAAAGAACAAACCTAGTCTGGTTTAGTCGGCGAAGAAGAATAGGCAGTACTCAAAACCATAGAAATGTTTTTAATTCATTTGCTAAAAGAGGTGGCATTGCTGAATGGGTTAGTATTCAATAATTATAGATCTTGCTAGAAATACACACATTCAGAAAAGGAAAAATACTAATAAGTGAAATGGCAGAGAAAAGGCGACAAACCTCTTTCACAGATTGGGGAATGGCACTGTTGTCGATGTTACGAATGACATGCGCAGCATCCAAATGATTTTGTGGTCGAGCATTTTGTCGATTCATTGTTTCTTGATGAAGCAACTGTAAGGAAAACACCATCTTATTTTATACAATACTAAAATGAACAGAATGTACTACATAATTTCTAAGTTTATTAACCAATAAAATATTTTTCAACGATTTGATAAAGACATTGCCTCAATATTATTTTAAAATAAAAACATTAAAAAGAAATCAACTACTACAGTTCGATAAATAGAAGAAAATAAAAGTTATATTTTTGTTAATAAAGCTCTAAATAATTTGCTCAAATAAACAGAAGTACAAAAGAGAAAACTTTAAGGAAGAATACATAGCATTTACAATTAATATTATTTATGAAGAATATCATTCGTAATGTATTACTAAAGCATTCTTAAAGTTATTACTATTACTTTTTACTAAGTTATTCGTAAATTATTTTGAAATCTACCACATTAATATATAGCTTTCCAGTATAACTTGTGATATGATTTTGAATGCGTAATCCACATCAACAATAAAAATATGTAGCAAAACTGTTTATTTTATATACATTTAGCAAAAATTTGCAAGATTCATTTACGATATTTATTAGAGAGAAATAATAGCACTCCTGAAATAAATAGAAAATTATTTTGTACATTAAAATTTATTAAGTAACCTTTAAATTATTTTAAACACTTACCACATTTGTTTCTTTCCCAGTATCTTGATTTCGAACATGATTAGAAGATGAAGTTTGAGCAGCACGTTGCTGTAGAATAGCCTAAAGCATAATAGAATATGAAGTGATTATATGCATTCAACATTAAAACCTATTGAAATTGTTCAAATTATTTATAGAATAAATAACTGTTTACTAAAGATATACCTGCATAGCAACATTCTGCCTTCTTCTGTTGCTTTCCTTAGTGTGTCTCTCTTTCTCATTATTTGTTTCTGACTTCCTCTGATGAGGAGTGTCATCCAGTTTGAAGCGCACCTCTTGCTGCATCTCATTGTGGGTAGGTTTTGAACGCAAGGATGTGCTGCTGCTCCCGACTTCTAAAATGGATGCACCTAACATTCAAAGGAACTCATTTTAGAGCATTTATACAGATCTAAACTCTAACAATTAATTTTAAACTTAATTTACAGTCAAAATTTATAATTCTGTCTAGTAAAAGAAATTCTTATAAATTATTACATACATTTTCCACACATAACTGATAACAAGTATTTTTTCTAACCAAAGAACCAATTTCGGAAATGAGACAAATGTAACATCAAAATAAGAAAAAGATCTTTAAATAGTATTTAGGATTTTACAAATAAAAATCGAAGTTTAAATGAAATGGTTACTTGATAATATCTTAAATGAATGGCAGCAACAGATGAAGTTAAATTTTACTGCGTGAAGAATTACGAAGAAAAAACAATTGAGCGTTTTCATCCATACCGAAAGGTAAACTACAAAACCATACTATTATTTTAACAAAAACTAAATTAAAGTAAGTGAGAGCACCCCATAGCATAAATAAAAAAATATATAATTTCTCCTTCCTTCCTTTCTTTTTTTTTTTTTTAAATTTTTGTACTTCATTTTGCATAAATTTTTTTTTAAAATTTCAATCATCAATTTTAAAAGCTGTTTTAATGTATAAAACTATATATTAAATCACTTAAGATTTATTATAGGCTATAGTTTTCACCGTGAAATAGTCTGAAAGAGTTTCAATGAGATAAGCAGGGGTGGGGTTATTGCAACACAAAAGGAAAACTCCAAATATTTTAAGTATAAAAACTTAATATCAATATATTAAGTTATATACAATACATGTTTAATATTATTTTCTGCAAACGAAGAATATCATCACATCTTTAAAGTAAATAATTTTAGAATCCCAATATAGTATTTTAAAATAGAGTGAATATGAACGGCAAAATCAGTTTTTTCAATAACCTGAAAAGGAATGGGGATGCATGATTTTTATTCCACATGAATACAAATCACAATGCGTGACTTTTAAATGACACATAAATACAAAAATCGATGTATGATATCACAAACACATGGATGTGAAGCGCAACATTGAATTTGAAAAACGAGTGAATGAAAATACTGACATTGCATTTAAAACTTACTTGAATACAAATTATGATATTAGATTTTCAAAACATGCGAATCATGATATTGATTTTAAAAAAGTGTAAACAAAAATCAGGATATTTTATTTTTAAATTACATGAATACGAATTATGATGTACAATTTTTAAATCGCAGGAATACAAATTGCAACATGTAATTTTTAAATCAAGTGCATAAGAAAACCAACGTTTGATGTCAAAATTGCATAAACACATATTGCGATATCAGCGCAGTTTCAAGCATTGAAGATGGTGAAGATTTGCCAAACCAAAAGAATGAAATTTGTGGATTTGGATCTATTGGCATAAGAATCACATGTATGTAATCATGCCATTAACAGGATCTAAAAAAATTTAACGTTTAAATTTCAGATTGCGGAAAAGTTTGTCGGATTATAAGCTTTTGATTCACAGATGTTTGTTAACCAAGGGTCTCGAGATAAAGGGAATTCTGCTAGTTTTGCGGAAAACCGGAATTTTGGGGTACGCCAGGAATACAATCCGTCTCCTAACAGAAGTCAAATAGATAATTAGTGTATTTACTTCCATTCATCAATGCTGGAGCATCATTGGTGGAATTTGAAGGACTTGGGTTGATTGTCAGCTCCTGAATTTGTTGCAACACTTCTTCAGAGAGAGATTCAGTTTGATGAACTGCTTTGAAGACTCTTTTTCCTTCCTCACACTGAGAGAGGGACAATAAATTCAACCTAGTACAAGAAAAAATTCAAAATTCAAAACTCACCATTATGATTCATTTTTCTTTTTAAATTGTATCATCATCTTACCCCTCCTTCCCTTCTTTGTCCACTCCGGCCAAACATTCTCCCAATTTGCAGAGCCTCACAGAACGGAGCCAAGTAGACTCTTCCTCGCTGGGCGTTGCAGCATTCAAGCTGAATTTAAGTCTCCTGAAACAATAGATATCAAAAAAGCAAAATATTTTACAGAGGTCTCAATATGAAAACTGCTTTGCTAGAAATGTATTATTACCTTTGTGATTTCTTCAAAGGCAAGAAAGCCTGAAGGTCCCAATCTTCAGGAAGAGGAATATCTTCCACTGTAAATACAGGAATTCAAGATATGAAATAAATATTTAGGAGCTAGCTTTTCAAAATATAATAATAAAATTATTAACAAATCAATTGCTTTTTAAATTCAGATCTGAAAGAACAGAATCTTTAGATTATCAAAGGTTGCGAAAACTATCTTTTTATAAAACCATTAGCGCTGTTTCATAAAATTATATTTTTGTACATAAAATTATATTTTTGTACATATTTTAATAAATTAACAAACATGCATTTTTTGTTAGAATAGTTACATTTTCTAAGTTCTCAAGTTTTGAAATGATGCATAGGTAGTGAAAAGTCCCATATAGGAAATCAGTGAGATTTCACCGAATTCGGATAATAGATTTTCTGTATAATAAGATCCCAAGGTAAACAAAGGTCAGAACATGTCTTATTCAGTAAAAAGCAAACAAGAAACATTATTTTTTAGTCAACAACGTTTTATTAATAGAATGATCAGTAAAGTTTTAAAAGAAAAGTAAGTGATTACAGTATATTTCTGAGCATAAGCCTTTTTGTGCATAAACTGAAAAGTACACTTTTTATTATGAAATTCATCCAAAATTCAAAACTTGTATACAAGCAAATATAAAAGAAAAATAATTCTTGCTAGGCTTGGAAATAAAAATATACCCTCTTTCTTGTACTATTGGTTGCATGGTGGGTAAAAGAAATATGGACCTTCCAAATTCATAATTAGAAGGTTAAAAAACAATAGTATTTCTTTCAAATTACCTTTTTATGTGTTTCTTTTTTGATTTTTATACTTAGGCATCCTGTTTTTACCAATTATTTTATGTATTTTTATGTTCTGTAGGTACTTTTTTTTATATTTACCGGTTATCGCTAATGTCTTTCGAATGACAGTCAAATGTACCAGATACGAGTACTAAATTAGTTTATAAGTCAAAATGGAAAACTACAAAACTATGAATTAAATAACCAAAGTAGTAGATGAGAAAAACATTGAAAAAAATATATAAATAAGCTTCTTTTCATTTTTTCTTATTTTAAAATGCGTTAATTAATTTTCATTGTAATTTGGATTCAATGAAACATGGATTAACAATACTTTTCGGCCGATCCAGAAAACGGTGAAATTCAGACATCCGGGATAGCAATGATCTCCCGGATAATTGGTATTCATAATACAGTATTCATAAATTTAAATGCTTAAATTACAATAAACTGAAATAATTAACTGCTTCTTACACTTCTTGAGATCATAAGTTTCTTTGGTTGTCACATCCAAATCATTCAACAATTTACAAAGTCCATGCCAAACTCTATAAAAAAATCAAATTTATCAAAAAAATAGCCAACAGTAAATAATTTATATTAAAATAAGTTTGGAGAACTGAAATTTTAACATTGAGTTTCGTCTTTAAATTTAAAACCATACATTGTTTTTATAGCCTGCCAGGAAACATTAAGTGGTAATTTGTATAAGAAATCAAGACTTTTTCAGTGGCTACATACATAGTATTTTAAAGGATATCAAGCCTGCAGAGAAAGTATATTATAGAGCAAAAGCTATTATTGATAATAGAAAATTACTAAGCACAATTTCCAGTGCTGTCCAAGAACATAATGTGTGGCAAATTCTTTACAATCATGAAATTTATAATCAATCTAAGCAACTAGACATAATAAAAGTATAATAAAGGGGAATTTCAGTCACTTATTCTCATGAGAGTATTACAACCCCTCTAAGCTATTAACCTTCAACAAACCAAAAGGCATTTAAAAACAGAGAGAACTTTTCAGACTGCTGGATGATATCAAGAAAGATTTAAAAACAGTAAACGTGACTAATTGGAAAGAACATAGCTTATTATGGGCTGTAGTGGCAAAAAGAGAAAGAACAAATAAATAAAAAAGAAATTACAGTTCATAATCTTAAGCTATGTGGGACCATTTTTAGTTTAATTCATCTAAAAATTTAGACTACCTCAAATTCCAATATAAATTTAAAAAAGAGTAGGCAAAATGTAATAATAATTCTAAGTACACAGCTTAAAGCATACATAAATTTTTCTACGTTAAACTGACTATGATTTATTGCAACTTTTGATTGAGTCCTACAATACAACTTAATAAATTGCAACTGTCTTATAATTTTTATCATAATACAATATCTTTAATGCAAAGCATTATGTGTTTTTTTGCATCACTACTACTCTTAGGTTCAAAAATTAATGGCGTTGTATAGCACAAAATATAATTTATCAAAAAAAAAAAAAAAAGGAGAAGTATTTTAGATCAGTTAAATATAATATCCCTGCCCCCATCAATGCACTGAGCTGAGAGGCTTTAAAATTCTGCAGAAGATTAGTCACTGACTACATCCATCATCATACTCAACAAAATATAATTGCAGGATCAAGTTTATAATGTTCATCCAACACTACTGAAAAATTTGTTGTTGCATGTAATGTTGCTGGTCACCTGCTGAGAACAACATTTTTCGTCATGGCCTCTATTTTACAGCTGACTACACTGCTAGGGAATATACTCTAAAGGTGCTTTGTTCCCTCAATGTCTGATCTAATCAGAATGAAAAATACTGAAATGGAGTCAGCATATTTTTAAATATTTTTTGCACATTTACAGAAACTGAAAACACTGCTTAAAAAACTGAATTTAGTAAAAATACTGCTTCCTGAATATCGACACCATGTCTGATTGCCCCTAGGCAGCACATGACTTGAGAGATTTTATTACTTGTATTCAATTACATTCACTGAAGGATATATATCCTCCAATACTAGCAGCTATCAAAATCAAAAACAAGAACGAGCGCCATTATGACATTTTCCTACAAACAAGGGTGCTCCTCAACTATTGAAGTCTTAGGCAGACTGGCAGCTTTGTCCAAGATGTCCTTGTTTCAGATTTAAAGCAAGTTAATAATTATATAAATTCACACTGAAATTCTATGGATCAAAATAAAATCAGTAACTTACAGATTATTTTTCAAAGGAAAACATAACAGGACACTTCAAAATAATAAACCATTGTCACACTAATCAATAAAGATTTACCATCTTTGCACTAGAGTATCAAATGGAGAAAGTTTCAACTTACTGAGGATTTTTAGCAATGGCTTCATGCTGCAGAAGTTGAGGATCTTGCAGAAGCCAGTCAAGTACAATTTTGATGGCTGGAAGTGTGTAGTAACTTGCAGTCTCTTTGGGTTCGAGGGAGGCATGCACAGGAAGTAAAAATGCATGAAGCATGCTCGCTATACGAAAGAGAAGAAAATTGAGCTTTTATTTTTGAAAGGCAGATCGTTGCCTACCCACCACCAATACTTATTGAGTAACAACAAAACACAACCACAAAAGGTCAATAGTACCACTTTGCTAAATTAGAATCTTACTATCTTTCATGTCAGACTTTAGCATATCGACCAACATTGGAGAAATAAAATAACGGAGATTTTACTAGCGATATTTTTTAAGCTACGAGCAATGTTTTGATTTATAAGGCATAATCATGTTAGTCAAAAAGAGAAATTCAAAATTGGAAATAATGTAAGCACTTACATGCAGCAGAGTTAAAAATACGTACATAAATCTTGATCAAAAGAAGATTTTTTTAAACCATTATCCATAACTACTAAATCTATTTTATTTTATAACCGCCATTGAACAGCCGACCTAATTTCAGGCTTACAACTACTAACGGTCAACTCCATAGCCATGTAATTTGCCTTTGTGGAGGACTTTTTGATGGAACTAACCCGCATTTGTGTTACATAGAGAGGAAAACCATGAGAACCTCCCACGGCTAGGAGACTCTAACCCATGATACATCTTTCACTGAGGATATATTATGTCAGCACTGTGGCAGGTGTAAGTCAAGTGCCAAATTCACATCAACCAGTCATTGCTGGGATTTGAACCCAGTTCATCTCAAGAGCCACCACGGCTCTGCTTAAACTATTAACACTCAACATATTGCACTACTGGCAATAACATCATCTGTTGAGGAATATTTCTGCCCTCAGTGGATATTTTATTGGCATTTTTTAAAAAAAAATTTCTTCAATAAATATGGAGAAATTTGAGAATATACGGCTAAACAGGAGATAGGTGTAGAATACAGGAGTCTCTGTTAAAAAACTGGAGACTTGGCAGGTATGCTTAAGTATCAGTCGAAAACAATGTCTCTAACGTGATCTTTCTTTACTTAAAAAAACAGATAAGAAAGAAAAACAATTAATTAAATTTGTGAGTATAAAAAAATGAAATGTTCTGATGATTAAAATGATTTCTTTAATTTTTTACTTTAAAACAAGATATTCTGAATTATTGTTATGGTTTTAATTAACTTTTATATTAAACATAAAAACGTATTTTCTCTGAATAAAAATTTCCAGTATTTGAACTGTGTTGGGCTCACAACCTTTAAACTCAAGTATTGAATTCTTTTTAGTAACAATTAAATGTTAGCAATTTGAGTTCTAGTATGTTACCAGGGGTTTAAACCAATGATTTTAAATTTTGAAAAAAAAAAAAAAATGGAAGGAAAAAAAAAACATATCAATGATCAAATTTTAAATTGAAACAGCGTACAAACATTTACAAGTTTGTAAACTGGTTTCGCTTCTTAAAAGCTCATAACTTGACACGAATTAGTACTTATACAATTTAATGATGTAAATCACCCAAATAATTGAGTAGGTAATCAAATTAAAAAACTTTTTTTAAAAAACTAACCATATGCTTTATTTAAAAAGCTCAAGTTGGATTAATTTCTTGATATATATTAATACTTGTATCTTACCTAACAATTCCTCAACTAAAGAGGCTGCTTTAAGTTCCTCAAGGCTTAACATGGTCTCATCAAACTTAGTCACATTTCTGTCAATATCCATAGTTCCCCATGCATGCTCAATGGCAAACAAGCATACAGTTATCATTTGTACAAGCTGCCACGTTTCAAACTTTTCAGCAATAATAAGTGCAGGGAGAGAAGATGTTAATTTATTAATTATTGGTTCTGTTTTCTTGAGATCTAATAAAAACAAATAAAAGGCATTTCTTTTAATGACTGAACAATTAACTTAAGATAAAAAAATATTATCTGTTTTCAAATACCATATCTCATAGTAAACCAAAGGAAAAATCAGCACAAGATTTTTTAAAAAAAGGAAATTTTTTTAAACAGTACCAATACCAGTACAGAGATACTAGACTGTTATTAATAAGTCAAACAACAAACTAATTTGCTTTACTTAGATATAACAAATGTAAATTTTATAACAAAAGATTAATAAAATATACTATTTTTAATTTCAGAATATCTTTGCTAAAGACAGAATTTTTTAACAGTTTTTATTGATGAACAGCTTAAAATAATATAAGATCAATATGGAAAATGTAAAAAAAAAAATTAACAATATCAATTATTTTAAGTTCTCTAATACAAATATTTAGCTAACACTTGTAATCAAGTTCAAGACTTCCTTAATCAACCTTCTTTAAGAGTAAGGTTTCAATAATTTTGAAAAGAAAACACAGCAAATATGACATTTTTGTACAAAAGTAATTTAGTGGATGAGTCTTCAATTCCCCATTTAAAAATTCTATAATACGATTACTGATTGGAATAAATTATCTCTACAATCAGATGAAAGACACAGATCAATAATTATGAAACTGTAAAACACCGTCCTACAAGATTATACTGGATTTGCTGAAAATAAGATTATGACCCACAAAAATGTGACTAAATAAAATTTGTAATTGACCTTCTTTTTCATAAAATGATTAGAAAACTTTTAAGGTATTCGTTTGGGTTCCACACAAATATTTTTAAAAACAGCATTATAATTAAAATTTAAGAAAAAATACTTTTTCAAAATAAGGGCAAATTTGAGCATAAAAACTACACATCTTATGGCAAATCTACAACAAATTGTAATACCTAATTATCCAAATAATTTTTTCTCAATCAATAATATGGTTTCCTGTCTTTTGAAGTCAAATATATAATAAAATAGAACTAAATATATTGTTTAACATTTAATATTGAAAAATTCTAACGTTCTTATTTAAAATATAATAATAAATTTTGACTTAGACCTTAGCGTTCAGTTAAAAACTTAACATTATACAAAATCAGCATATATAGTTTAAAAGAATTCTAAGAAAATTTTTTTTTGCAATGTACGTTAGTGTATATATTCCAGAGATTAGCAAAGATTTACTCAAAATCAACGTTGTCCTGAAAATGCATTTAAAGTATGAACTGCTGAAAATACAAAAACAATTAATTTTATATGAATAAAATAATTATAAATCATAGCACTCATTCTCAAATTAAAGAGATTAAAATTGGCACATAATATGGTTCATTTTGGCAACGTCATGGCTTTTATGAAAAAAATACAAAAACAATGTCTTTTGAGGAGTTATTTTTAAACTATGACTTAATGGCATCACCATTTTTAAAAAGGAAGAAATTTGCGAATCGTCCATTTTTAAAATGGAAATAACTATGAGAAGAGTCCACTTTTAAAATAATTTGTGAAGGGTTAATTAACAGATCTAAATTTCTTCTAAATAGACACCTGATATGTTAATTAACAATAGTTTCAACTAATGCTTATTTAATGAGTGCAATTCCATTATTGTATTTTTATTTTTGTACACAAGATCTTTGACTATAAAAATAAATTAAAGAGATTTTTTTGAAAAATACAGCAACTTTATTTTGTTTGAGACATCATTGGGAGTTTTCTATTATTAAAGGTCAGAAGCACACTAGGGAGGTAAGGGGGAAGCGAGAGGAATATGGAAGGTGGGGTAAATTTGTTTCCCATAGGTCCACTAGCAAGCAAACAATGAGGGAATGAAGAGTTTTTTCCTCCAGGAGGCAAACAACTCCTGTAAACCTCTCGAATTGGTTCGACGCTATTTTCGCCTCCGTAAAATCTTGCCTCGTCTTCACACAAGATTGTGTTTTGCTCAAAATAAGGGACGGTCCTGAATGGAATTAACATTATTTGTTATGAATGGAATTTAATGTTATGAATATAAATGTAATTAAGAATATTTCTTATGAAAAAATTAATATAATTTTTTTGAGAATTTTAAAGAATTTGACTAAGGATTTTAAGAAGTTTAAATATATTTTTCTAGTTCTGCATGTACTTTCCAATTTCTAAAAAAGAGAAGAAAAAAAATCCTTTTTTTTTAAATTTATTCATTTATTTATTTATTTTTTTGAGGTTATGTGCAAAAGAATTTCAACTACAGTGTTAATTGAATAATAAATTAATAATAGTTTTATATAAGTCTTAAACAAATCTCATTAATGGAAGAAAGTGAAAAATATTCTTCTCTACATTATATTCTCATCAGAGATATAAAATTCTCAGTAATTTACCTCTGGAGAATATTGTTCTAGAAGTAATTTATAATGAAGTCATACAATAATTTTATTTCATGTAATT
>NC_092206.1:101718358-101718808 GCF_043381705.1 Parasteatoda tepidariorum
ACCATTTATTTTTCAGCAGGATTCAGCTCCATGCCACACAGCAAAAGTATGCAAATCATGGTTTCAAAATAAAGACATAGATATATTACCATGGCCAGGAAACAGCCCTGATCTCAATCCAATTGAAAATTTGTGGCGATGTTTGAAAATTCTTTAAAAAAAAACTTCCATCCAATAAAAGACAACTTATTGAAGCTATAATTGATTCTTGTCACCATGTGATTACGAAAGATGAACTCCAAGCACTTGTTCACTCGATGAAAAGACGCTGTGAAGCTGTCTTAAAAAATAAGGGTTATCCTACTAAGTATTGATCGTGTAAGTATCACCTTAAAAAAATGCAAATCTAAGATAGATCTTACTATTAGTTGCATAACTTTTTTTGTAATACAGATATTGTAATACTGTATTTATTATTAAATTCGGATGAAGTGGCTATTGTTATAGTTG